>NW_024582585.1:91383-124853 GCF_018398535.1 Haplochromis burtoni
GGGCAGGTATCTGAAGAGCTGTATGTGGCATGTGAATAAAGAGAAAGAAAGAAAGGAGAGAGTGCTGGTTCAGGCCTTATACTCTGATCTTGTGGGCATGGCCAAACAGAATAATCTCACCAGAAAGGTTAGTTTATAGGAGTTTGTTTATATGACATGGAAAGTTAAATAGAATATTATGTGTATGTGTATACTCTTTAAATATAAAGAATATACACATACATTATCAACGCCTTGTCTTAAACTGGCTCATAAAGTATAAAACCGCGGCTCCCGTGAGGCAGGAAGGCCTCTGCAGTGTAAATGGGGGCTTTATTATAGTAGAGTCAAGGTTTTTATGAACAGCTTTCTTATGCTGTTTGCACTTTCTCCCTCCATCATTAGACACTCACTGATGAAAAGGTGGCTGAGTGGGCAAAGAAGAAAGGTGTGGCCCTCCTGAAGGATTTCTCCCTCAGGGAGCAGGTGAGCAAGTATCACACCAAGTGCTTCTTAGCAGATCAGAGCAACTGTGAGTCAAAGCATGCAAAGGCCCACTGTGAGGAGCAGCAGCCTGAAGGCATTAAAGAGGACAGGAACACCCTTCCTAAGCCACCCTTCAAACCATGGAGCATCTTCACAGGCCTCCAGCCAAAGAAACCCCTCGCAGAACCCGACCTCCGTGACAGCGTCACCATTTGGAGGGACAGCTCCAGCAGGCAACTTCAGTACACCACCAGGTGGGACAGCACGCCTCGCCCCGCTCCTAACCTGCCTCTGGATGTCCTTGAGAGGGTGTTGTTTCCCAGAGCCTTCCCTTCCAGGATCACCTGGCCACAGGACTTTGAGTCACAGAACATGGTGGAGGTCAAGCATCAAGGATGCCCTCAGGAGCACAACACCTCCCCCTGGACAGAGGTGGCCATGTGTCTGGTTGAGGTGCTGGAGTTTAGACAGTACTGACTTTCCCAGTCTTGGCTGAAGAGATTTAACCTGAAACTGGGAACAGGCTCCGAAGAAATGCATTAAAAGCTTGAGTGTCACTATGTTTAGAGTTTGTCAAATAGCTTTTTCAAATGGAAACATTTGACATCAACATACGTGAAAAAACATTTAGTGGAACTATTAAGCTCATTTTCAGCTTCATATTTTTTCATTCTTGAACTCTACTAGGGTAGCTTTGCATGACTCATAGATCATAATAATCCTTATACTAAACATTAGTGCAGCACCTCAGATCATCATGTCTGAAACAAGCCGTTCTCAGCTCCTCTCCATTTAAGGACACCATTCTTCTGATTGGCAGCCCCTCGTCAGCAGATTTAGACAGAACCAGATGGATGTAACTGAGATGACTAGATTAGGAATATCTGATCCCATTAACATCACACTGAGGCATGAGCAGAAAGAAATTCTCTGAAACATGAGCGTTTGCTCCAGGGGATTACCTGTACATGTACTCATAACTTGAAAGCTATAAGGTCCCTTTTAATAGTTTTTAAATCAAGTTAAAAATATCAATAAAAAGGTCGTACATAAAGCTGTTGTTGCTATTTTTTTTATTTTGAAACTATTTAAAGTGTCTAGTAATCTTTGGGCCCTGGTCGGAAACAACCCCCCGAAATTGAAAAGCATTTGGGAAAACGGATACGTTGCTGATCTTCAAGAGCTTCAGCAGGCACAAAACTGAACCTTGTCTTTGAGAATATCCCGGCATCCCGGAGTGTTAAATGTTCTTTATCCTGTCTACTTTTTAGACCTGAGAGTTTCCAATAAATGCCAGCAACCATCATCATTCACACCCACAGCATATATCAGGAGATACTCTGTGTGGGAAGGGCCGGGGGGATTGAACCTGCGATTGGTGGCCAACCCACTCTTCCACCTGCACCACAACCTCAGCTGAAAGTGACAAAAATTAAAAATGCCATCCGCTCCTGAAGCTGAACTTATAAATGCGGGGTGAACAGAGGGGTGAACGAAAGGTGAGAAAACCTCCGTGAACTGGGTCGCCTGTCACAGGTGTATCCCTGCACTCTCACTCATCTCCCCCAGGGAAGTGAATCGGGATCCAGGTGAGGGCTTGTCAACAGCATTAGAGTGTGAACTCTGAGCTGTGGCCTGTCAGCTGAAGGCTTGTGTGTGTGTGTGTCTGCATGCATTATTTTTTCTCCTCCTTCCTTTGAATTCATGGAGCACTTCACACCTTGATGGGGGTCAAAGTGCACACTAGCATCAACCGGGTGTACTCTGTGATCTAGGCCACATGGGATCTAAATAAGAAAGCCATCTGCCCCGACACACACTTGACAGGTCGGGGCGTGACAGCAGTTAGAAAATCCATCACGGTGCAAATACAACGTAACAGACTGGAAGCTATAACCTGATTTAACTGTAAATAATAAACATCAGTAAGTGTTTCTGTTCCCTTTATTTCAGCCTGTAAAAAATAACCATTTAATCCAAAGTTATTTCACTAAACTCTTTTAATTACACAGCTGCGCGCATATCAGCCTGCAGTGAATCACACTGGGGAATTGATAAAAGGAATTTTGTCCTTTTTAATGTTTGTCTCTTTATACCATACTGAGCAGCTTTTCTCCCCAACAGCAGTGAGCTTAAAAAAAATCACTGCAAAAGTTTGATCACTACAAGTGTTTACATTTGTCTTTGATGTCAGGTATGTCAGTTTAAATTCTTACAAACAGTCCAAAACAAAAACAAAACAAACAAAGGATGCTGTAGTGCTGGTGGTTTATGAATAGAAGCACATGAAATCTTATCGTTTCTGTGGCCAAATGCTGATGAGCGCTGAGATCCAGTGCAGGAAACATGCCTCGTAGCTCACTTCAATAGTTAAAAGTAACCCTTCACAAGTGCCTTTGCTGAATTCATTTTCTGAGATATTATATGCCAGGCGGGATATTGTTTATACCATGTCATACTTTGTAAAACAGAGCAGGACTTCTCCACAGTTTGTCCTTCTTCATTTCCAGTAATCTAATTAAAATGTTTGTTTGGCGACCTGTAGCAACTAATATGCCATTTTTTTAAAACCAAAATCCAAGTTTGGAGTGCAGGAATTAATCATAAAGTACCTCTGATCTGTCTCATATCTAACAAATCCTCTTCATCAGAATTTCTTCTTATCTTTAACACTACTCCGTGTATGGAATCAGATGAAGTGTGAGGCCTTTGACACACGTACGACAGGAAGGAAAAACAAGTATTTATCTCTGGTTGTTATTTTTTAAACCCCGCATGTAGATATTTTATTACTAAAGCTTTAAAAAATGAGTCCAACTTGACATGAAAGCATCACGCTACACATAGGATCCCCACAACGAGGTCTCTGGTGGGTGTTACTGGCAGTCAGTACAGACAGAAAGACAAAGACAGACAGACGTGGCCTGGGTAAACTCGCCGGGCTCGTCCAGCAGGAAGCTCTGATCTGTTCATTGGTCCGTCCTTTTTTTTTAAGTTATTTATTTCTTAACATGCCTTTCTTCCCCATTTGGCCACAGCGTCGTTTTAGTCCCATCCAGAAACAATTTCCACTGTCCTTCCTGCTTCCCCTTTGATCTTCAACACGTACTCGCACGTCCCCACCGACCCCCGAGGCAGCGCCCCAGACTCTCAAGCCCTCAGTACATTTTCTGTCGGCTGGGCAGCACTGCCTCCTTCAGGAAAGAGAACACCAGGAGGATCCCAGACCTCTTCCCCCGTTTTCCCTTGGTGAAGTAATTAGATACTACATCATCTAAAAAAAAAAAAAAGGGGGGAGGGGGAAACAGGAAATGTCATTTAAAACATGAGTTTTCTGACTGCACTGACACATAGAAGGCAGGAAACAGGTTTTAAAAACTTACAATATACTTCAGAAACTAAGAGCAAGTGCAAAAAAGAACGCGCCCAACGTGGGGCTCGAACCCACGACCCTGAGATTAAGAGTCTCATGCTCTACCGACTGAGCTAGCCGGGCTGATGAGCAAAGTCTGTTAAAAGCAATGGCAGCATTGAGACTTACCTCCTTGCTGCATGGTGGACGGGAGAACATTTTCTCCTGCTGACAGCGACACAAAGAAGGCAAAGGGGATCACCCACAGGCAGATGGTGAAGTAGGCAAGCACCTATGTCCAGTTGAGCATAAATAGCACATGATTATACAAGAAAGAGAAATATAAAAAGATCTATATCCAAAACTGTACACAGTATTGTGAATCTGAGATTACATTACCTCTGAGAATGGGTAATACTCTTGTGCAAAGTACTGGAAGGCCATGTAATGGTTCACCACCACCAACACTGCAGCGAGAAAATTTACACTCATTACACTGACAAACGCTGTCATTTGACTCACAGTTTAATGTGTAAGAAGTCCATATTAGGACTAAAGGAAAATGAATCTATCCTTCTAGATGTGCACACAACAACCAGGCCAAAATATTAAAACCTCCTGCAAAATACTGTTTCACCAAAACAGCTCTGACCTGTCCTGGCACGGGGCTGTTGGTAGTGGAAAGTTAAAGTGGATTGGGCTTGTTTCAGGATATGCTGCATACGTTTCATTTGATTTGGATCTGGGGAGTCTGGAGGCCAGAGGGGTGTAGTATACAAGAAGTTTGACAAAACCAGGCTTTCTTTCCTTTAGCTGGCTCAACAACAGTTATCACAAATGGCAGCTATAAAAACTCCTGTTAAGCTTGCTTCAGGCCCTCAGCACTCACTTATAAAGGAGCATTTCACAGGTCATGTGACTCTTCATCAGCACAAAATGATCCCTGTGAGTGACACCTACTCCAGTCAGAGACATTAGTAGATGATAATGATGATGATAAAAAGTACAGCTTAACAATTTAATTATTTAAATCATACAGAGAATCTTTAATGCACTTAAAACAAGCTCTAAATTAAAGAAACCGTAAAAATGCGGCGCTTCCAGGTGATTTTTAAATCTGAAATTGAACATGATTTTGCTCCAACCAAGAATCAGTATTTCGCATGAGTTACCATGGTGATTTAACCAAGAAAAAGAGAGCCGCTTTTCTGACACAAAAAACCTTTTCTTTAAGCTTGACACAGCTCACCAAGCCATTAATCTGGCTTTATAGTGCAACCCTGTGAACAAAACCTCAGGCTGTTTGTTTTGTTTGCTGTGCAGTGAAGCACATTATCCTGCCAGTGGAGGCCACTACCAGAACTCAAGGCTTTCCAGTGTAATATTGGTTGGTAATGATATGATCAATAAAACACAGTTAAAGCAGTTCAGGCTGATCAGTGTTAATAGCAGATAGCATCCTTATTGATTTGTTAACTTTCCCCCCCTTCTCAGATTGTATTTGCTTAGTTTTACCAAATAATTCAAGGCAAATGTGTGCTACACTTACCACAGGAGAGGATGAAGTTTGGGGAGCTCAGAAGTATGTAAGGGAAGGTCTGCAGGAGTCCGAAATAAACCAGGTTTGTGAAGAGACCGACTCCCACCATCAACATTGGAAAGCCTTCGAACATATAGAGGCATACCAGCACCCCTGTAGAGAACTGGACACATCCACAGAAATCGTAAAAACCACTGTTGACCTGCATGTACAGCACATCATTAAAACAAGTACCTAAAGACAATCTCATCATTAAGTCACACCCAAATACTCACCAGTATCATGTACTTTATTATTCGGCTGGTGGCTACTGTGTACTCTTCTATTAGTTCAGCCAGGTAGTAGAGGCCAGCAGCTGAGAGAAAATGAAAGGTAATGAGCAACCAAAGAAGAAGACTTGGGGGGAGTAAGACACCGTTACTTTTAGGGTTGTTTTTGTTTTTTTGTTTTTATAGACTGCTAAATTTGTTCTGTCGCTTTTGCTGCAAATCATTCTGCTTAAAAAAAGAAAGAAAGAAAACATTTACATACAAATTTAGGGAAAGCAGGTGGTACAGTTTAGGTTTTGGAGCCACGAGGAGAAAGGATTCAACACCTGAGCAGCTAAAATTTACTGAAGGCAAACTGAGTATGTGACATTTTTCAAGATTTGTTGCAAAGGCTTTATCGACATTCAATACCTAGCTCCTGTGAACAGCCGTGGCAGAGCAACAAAGACGGACCAAATAATGTAGGTTCATTTGAGCAACGCTGACACGACCCACAGTTACTGAGCTCATGTGGAAGGAAGGCCAAACAGACAGTAAATTGATCAGACTCGTCAATATGTGTGAACTGGATACTACCTGTGAGGGAGAAGCCAAGACATAAAACATGTCTGTACTTCTTTCACTAAATATAACAGCTTTCTATAACCACTATTAGCTAAAGTATGATTTTTTTAAAAGAAGTTATGCGTTATTAATCAGAATAAGCATCTGAGTTATGAGTAATGGCTTTGTGTGTTGAAGGCCATGTGTTTGCAGCTTGCACACACAATTAAACTTACTCAAACTATAGTCCTTAAACAGTAATAACAAACACTGTTGCATGTCCAAAAATATTAAAACAAATAATTCTAAGACGAATGAACACTTAATGAACAGCTAAGCTTGGCGTACGCTGGCCTTGATCTATAAAAAAATGAGGACACAATGAGACAACTCATGTCACGAGTTGTCTCATTGAAAATGAAAACAATATACGTCATTAATATTTGCCGTTTTATTTTCTCATCTGCTGACAGGTCAGGTCACATGACTGAGCGTGTCATGCAGTAGGTGTTACGTGGCCAGGTAAGTCTACGTGGACGGACCTCTGGCTTTGGGCCAAGCCTTCATTAAAAGTTTCGTACATGTAGGCTGCTCCTCTCCTGCGCTAACATCCTCCTCTCTGATGTAAACAGAAATACATGAGCGTAATTTAAAGCCTTCACGTTAGATTAGCATGAATCCTGCAGTTGGAGTCGGTCTTCACACCAGATTACAAAAAGAGGCCGAACTCTGTGCTGCTGAATCGGCTGATCAGTTAGTATCGATTAGGAGTTAAAGACAAAGAGAAAGTGATTCTACTGCACCCCCCCCCCCCCAAAAAAAAGAAAATTTGAACATTTACCTAATAAAGATTGTCTGTTAACATTTAAAGGTAGTCATTACAAAATATCTAATATCTTTTTTTCAATCAATTCTCTTCCTCTTAACTTCCTGTCCTTTAAAGCTAACTAGCCCAGACGCCAGTAGGTAGCTTTCAGGACTCTGCTTCGTTCACTAACACGGCTTACATGCATATTTTATTACTGCGTTTTGAGTCGATAGCTGTTGGCAAAGCGGAGCTCAGTTATCACTCGCTAGCGCACCTTAATCTGCTGACTTGATCCGCTAGCATTGGCAGGCAAATATGAGCTACCTAGGCTAACAGCTGCAGGGGGATTTCAGCAAGCACTTACCTATTGCTAACGTGACGAAGGATATCTGGATGAGCAGCGACAGCCAGCTCAGTAAATAAATAAACCACATTGCTCTGCATATGCAACAGCACACAAAATAAGAAAATAATAGAGAGAGCAGCTAGCTGGTAGCTAACTAGCGCTGGTCAAAGTTCCTCCCCCTGGTGTTTCAGTACGAGCTGAGGAGAGTCGTAAAGCCAGGCCTCAGAGCCCGGAAGGACTGACTTGTTTAGTTACAGCCCCACCTGTGGTGGGAGGAGTAATGCAACGCGAGAGGAATAATGTTTTTTGAGTTAATAATAAAAAAATATAAAGGGTGGTGCCTCTGTGTGTCTGTTTGTGGGACGGGGGGTACACCCTCTCCAAATGTCCAAAGATATTTTAATGATAATATGTTAAATTTCACCATGTAAATCTATTTGTGCCAACCACAAAAATACACAAAAATTTAGAAATGTGAAAGAAAATACAGTAAGTCAAAATTTTTGTAAAAATGTTCAAGTCAATCTTTAAGAAATCAAGTCAAAAAGTATTTCTTTCTAAATAACAATTACTACATCTACTATTTAATAAAGGTCAAAATCGTGATAAATTGTACTGGCATGGTCAAAAACAAACAAACATGCCATTAAATGCGCCAAAAATGTGATATGAATGTTTATATTAAAGCAGTTACAGTAGTGCAGTGGTTAGCACTACAGCCTCACAGCACGAGCGTACAGTGGTTCAAACCTGCCAGCCAGCTGTGTCGGGGTTGGACGCTCTGTATGGGCTGCATGGGCTTCCTCCCACAGTCCACAGACATGCATCTCATGTCAACTGGTGATTCTAAATTAAGAGTAGGTGTGAGTGTGCATGATTGTTGGTCATTCTGCAGACCAGCAACCACGTGTTAGCATTAATTCACCTCTTAGTGACATTAACATTTGATTTTCACTTGTATTAATTTATTTAAAACGTAGATTTTGTCATTTTTATATTTTTGAGGCTTTTAATAGAAGCAGATTTATTTAATGGGTATTCTTTACTTCTTTATTTAGTTTTTTATTTATTCGTGTTTAATTATGGCAGTTTCAGGCTTCCACAGCTGTAAGACCAAATATATCCTTATGAAGTCAAAATATTTCCCACTATAGCTCATGATGGCGGGAAATCTGTAAGAAAAAGTGAGGAAAATGTGTGCTCTAAGTATTTCCACCGTTAATTAAATATACAAACCACAGACATCAGCAGCAGTAGGACGTCAAACCTCGTTTCTCTTGGTCCCCAAGTAGCCACATTGTATATACTTTAGATTAACAATATCTGTGTAATTATTTTATTCTGCAGCTTAAAGCAGTTTTTCAGCCTCCCCTGTAGGAAGCTGATGAATACAAAAATTAGTTTTAACCAAGAAGACCAGATCTCTGTGTTCGTTTCTGAAGAATGGGCCACTGGCTCAGTTAAATTTGATTCAGGATACGTAGACTTAGAAGTGGGTTTAATAGCAGCCACGATTAGAGCTCATTGCAAGGAAATCAGCACGCATTTATAGTTAAAGAAAAACACATTAAGAGGAAAATTAATTTACATTATTTGAATCTCACCTCAGTGTGAGTCAATGACACATCTTTAATATCATCTGTATCTATAGGATCCTTTTCAGAGGGCTTCGTTTCTTTCTCTCGCACTTAGACACGAGCTTTTGTGTGCATGGATTCAACAGCTAGAAAGACGCGAGTACACACTATGTCTCAAAGCCTGACACTTCTGAGACTGAGATATAAACCAATAAAAAATGCATGATTAAGAGTGAAAAGGCAGACCTTCTGGTACAGAGCTAAATAAAGTAAATATATAATGTGAAACAGTGTGAAGACAGTAAAATGGTGTCAAAGTCAAAGGTGGGAGTAATTTCATCCTCTTTTCAAACGCTTTTAACAAACGCAGATAGACAGGGAGGCAGGTAGCACAGTGTGAAGATGCATGGATTCATTCATGTATGCATGCATGCGCACATATATATGCAGGACCTGTGTGGAGGTGAGAAAACAAAAGGCAGCCTGCTACATTTTAAAGAAACTTTCAGGGGGGACACACACAGATCACCCGAGGCTCTTATCTCAGCAGCACCTCTGGGCTCTTGGTGCGACAGCTTTAATGTGTCCAAATGAATGGCAGCCACTATTCTTCTGCTGGATCGAGCTTTAAGAGACAGACACCTTGGGAGAGGAGCGGGCAATCACATTCACGCAAGTGTTTTCTTTAATGGCTCGGGCTATTTTCCATCTATTTTCTGCACTTAGATCAGCTGAAATCCCAGTTTCTGAAAGGGATGATGCTGACTATTAAATACGGCTGAAAGAGTGCCATTTCCTTTGACACGCAACAAGGTTTTTATAGACCTGGGTTAAACGGCATTTGAAAAATGCTTTTCTTTGTTTTTCTGTAGCTGGAAATGCAAGATTTAATGTTCGTTTACGATATAATCCTGACCCTCGGATTCCCTCAAGAAAATAAAACAAACACAAGCAACTGCTGTCGGATAGAGAGCTGACAGCTAAAGTTTTTATTTAAAATTTTCAAGGCAAGTCAGGCAGTGCTGGTTTGTTGTAAGACATCAAGGAGGCAGTGCATTTAAATACTGAAAGATGTAAAGATAAAATGGATTCTTTTAAAGTCAAACATGCGTAGTTTGCTCAATCATCTTTGGTCTATTGTCATATAAACCTGCAGTATCATAATAACAATAATAATAATAATAATAATAATAATAATAGCAACCAGCATGTCCTCCTCTCACAGCTGTCAGGCTTGGTGACTGATGAACAGTGCTGATGCTCTGATGCGAGAGTCTCTCTTCTCTCGGTTCTGCTTCAGCCTCCGGAGCACAGGGGCGCTGCCGCTCTCACCTGCCCAGGGAGCGTCACCTGCCACTGGAACACACGGCAAACCTGGTTGGACATCTGCACAGAGATCACCGCATATTCATTTTAGGCACGAGTCTGAAAATGGGAGCTAAAGGGTGGGCTAAAACAACTGAAAGCAGGTAGAGAATAAAGAGGTTTTCTCTGATTAGGAAATATAGGTAAGTCAGAGGGAGCGAAATGGCTCTCGGCCTGAAAGGGAGCCAGTTATTTCTCCCTTTTGTGTCTGTATCTTTCCCTTTTAACAGTGAATTTGCATAACTTCTTGCCTTTTTTAAAAATAAGTGGATGAAGATCATTAGAAGTATTAATGCAAACAAATACTAAAAGCTGGCATCTAGAATTTCTCTCTTTTTTTTAAACTAATGAAAAACATCTAAAAGCATATGTCCTGGTTACATCCTGGTAGGCACTTTGCATTTGTAACTAACCTCCTGGTTGTAAGCCACCGACCACTCACATCTGCCCTAGACTCATGTGGTATTTGCACGAACACTTTGAGTTTAATGAAACGTGTCACGTGCATTTATTTTTGGACGACTAAGTTATAATCATGAGAGCCATCAATACTACAGAAGGGCTGGCTCGCATACGTCTTCAACCCAGCAGCACAGAAGATCTTTACAACCAATCAGCGTCACCTATTCAGTACCCTACCACATGTGAAATGTAGCCACAGTGAAGTTGACTTTTGACCTTTTTAGTTTTGTCACAAGCCGCTAGCGACATGGAGACAAGCGCAAAGGTGTCCTTAGGTCTTGGTGCCAAGACGCCACCCACAGCAATCAGGAGACAAATGTCACTCCCAGCTTGTCATTTATGCACAGAAACCCTTCTTTATTAAACATTTAAATGCAGTGGGTGTGTTATTTTTGATGTGCATTGAACACACACATGCATTATTTTTCACTGTGCAGGGTTTATGATTTAATGGGTATATTTCCAACGCTAAGATAAACAGCAAGTCAAAGCAAACCTAAACAGATGGTAAGAAATGGCTCACTGATGATCTGCAACACTGTCACTCCTACTTCCTCGCAGGTCTTGACCTATCAAACAGAACCCACTGCATTTCTCTGACATCATCAGCTTCAGACAAAACGGCAGGATCCGATGTCTTGAGATGAGAGCAGGTTGATATAAATGGTAACATCTTCATCGTTCTACACTATCAGACATTTCTGTGAAATTGTGTCTAGTTGGTAAATGAAGTCTCCATGTAAAGTCCAAAGCTGTTTTGTGAGGTCAGAGTAACGCTGACCTTCCACCACCAAGTTCCACTCATCTTTGAGTCAAAGTGAATGTTTGTGCCCAATCTGACAGCATTTATGAGATATCAGAGTGGGACATATGGAAGGCAAATTAAACTGGCCTCTTTGAGCAGGGAAACAAATGCATCATATTTATATACAATAGACACAATTAACAAAGAACAACAGTAAGACCGATCCACTTAACCCTTATAGTTCAGGTTAATGCGCCCCATTTTAATATATGACAAATATTTGAACAAAATCCAGATTGGAGACTCTGGTTCCCCCAACCTTATGTTTGAAATACCTGGCATAGAAATTATATGTGGTGCACATAAGCAACAGAGGACACACAGAAGTCAGAGGGTGCCTTGAGAGACAGTGCCTTGGAGCAGACATACAATCAGAACTGGTGGCATGGTGGTGGAGTGGTTAGCACTGTCGCCTCACAGCAAGAAGACTGGTGTGTTTATCCTTGGTCGGGCTTTTCTGTGTGGAGCTTGCATGTTAAACCCATTGAAGCAGGTTTTCTCTGGAGACTAAGGCTTCCTCACACACTCCAAAGACTTGTTGGGTTAAATGGCGATCTAAATTGGTCACGGATGTGAGGTAAATAAAGAGCCTCAAGTGCACACAGTTAAAGTGTGACTTGTAGTTAAAAGACCTTTGAGTGTTCGGTAAGGCTAAAAAAGTGTATTCATCTGTTTGTGCTCGTGCCTTGCACCTGAAAGCACAAATAATGTAAGAAAACAATCTAATAAACAAATTAGAATCAATTTATTGTGATCTCATTGTAATTTAAGCTGATTAAAGAGTTCTAGAAGGTCATAAGATTATAAAGGCACCTGAGCTGTCATTTTGCTGAGTGTGGGAACACATGCACAAAACCCAGCATTCGTTTTGGCAGCTATGTTTTCATGTTTTAGATAGAACAAAATCGGATATTGTGTGATAATAGATGCTTTTTTTCCAAAAACAAGTGTTGTAAAATCACTCTCTGGTCTTTGAAGCCTTAATTAAGCATGAATCATTCATGTATTAATGGCAGACAGGCCATTTATAATTAGCCAGCGTCACACTGTGAAGGTACTGTATAGTATATGGTTAAGAAAACACCATGCTTGTCAGCGTACCCTGTGGTTGATTTGAGGGTGGTGGTTCCTGATTGTCTCCCATTGCTCTCCTCCTCCTCTGGAGCACCATCAGGAGCTCTGCTTCGCCCACATTTCGGCCAGTTCCCCTCCTGGATGGCACTCTGCGGAGGTGCTGACGCTTCATGTTGTCCTGATGTATTAAATAGTTAAAGATGGATCAAACACAGCAGATCAAGCTGCCATGCATCGCTCACGGCTGTAAGGGTTTTTTTTTTCTTTTGCAACACAGATGTGACTTTCAGCCCACAGTGAAATTTGATTTTATAGTTATTACCAGCATTCCTTTCAACTCCAGGATGGCTGACTTTCTGTTGTCACTTTTCTGGTCCTGTAAGAAAAGCGTGGATTGCAAAAAAACAAATATCTGTCACTGACACAGATCACAGCTGTGTTATAACAGAAAATGAAGAACGGCGGGATAACTGACCTTCCAGGAACTGTCGTCCTCCTGTGAGAAGAAGTTAGATGGTTATGAGACAGAGTTTATATTTATTTCTGCAGGCTATGCTTTTTTATCAGTTTCTTTGGAAAACACTCATATATCAAATGTCAATTCACAGTGCGATTTTTCTACCTGTATTCTCTTCATAGGTCTCAGGATGATGCCTTTCTTTATTCTCTCCATCATTTCATCCACTGCTCTTGCCTTCATGTCCAACAAGGGAGCTGCTTCTTAAGTAATGAAAATGAATATTGGTGCTGAGATTGCTTTCTTAGTCTTCTATGACAGTTTTTTTTAAATCAGTGTGGTGTATTGTCCCTATTTTGACAACTTCCACTATTTAGGTATAACATTATGACCGCCTGCCTAATATTCTCCTTTTGATGCCAAAACAGTCCTGACCCATCAAGGCAGGGCCTCCACTAGACCCTGTAGCTGTGTTAGCAACAGATCTCGCAAGTCCTGTAAAAAGTGATTTGAGGCCCCCATGGACTTGTTTGTCCAGCACATCCCACAGATGCCCGATTGGATTGACATCTAAGGAATTTGGAGGCCAAGTCAACACCTCAAACTCGTTGTTGTGCTCCTCAAACCGTTCCTGGATCATTTTTGCTTTGTGGCAGGACAGATTATCCTGTTGAAAATGGTCACAGCCATCAGGGAGTTCTGTTAACATGAAAGGGTGAACATGGTCTGCAACAATGCTTAGGTAGGTGGTACATTTCAAAGTAACATTCACATAGATGACAGGACCTGAGGTCTTCCAGCAGAACATTGCCCAGTGCATCACACTGCTTCCGCCAACTTGCTTTCTTCCCATAGTGCATCCTGGTGCCTGGTGTTCCCCAGGTAACTGATGCACACAACTGGCCATCCATGTGATGTGAAAGAAAATGTGATTTCTCAAATCAGGCCACTTTCTTTCATTGCTCCATGCTCCAGTTCTGATGCTCACATGCCCATTGTTGGTACTTTCAGAGGTGGACATGGGTCAGCATGGACACCCTGACTGGTCTGTGGCTTTGCGGACCATACTCAACAAATTGTGATGCTCTCTTTCTATCAGAACATTTTCAGCAATTTGAGCTACAGTAGCTCGTCTGTTTAGACCACACAGGTCAGCCTTCGCTCAATGTGAATCAATGAGCCTTGGCCATCCATGAGCCCGTCACCGCATCACCGCTGTTCCTTGGACAGCTTTTGATAGACACTGACCACGGGAGTCTCTGAACACCCCACGAGAGCTGCAATTTTAGAGATGTTATGACCCAGTCATCTAGCCATCACAGTGAGTCAAAATCACTCAAATCCATACGCTTGCCCATTTTTTCTGCTTCTAGCATCAACTTTCATGGTAAAATGTTCACTTGCACCCAAATATTTCCCACCTACTAACAGGTGTCATGATGAAGACATAATCAGTGTTATTTACTGCACTGTCAGGGGTCTGTGTACATTTGCGTGTTTTGTATGTTTGTTCCATCAAATGTTTTATGCAAAGAAGAGATGCTGTAGAATTACTGCCTGAAAAAATTAAGATGCTTTCCAGGAACACAGGACATATATCAAGATGAGGGATCTCATCAATAATCTAAGATTAAAGCAGAGTCCCTGTTAAATCTCAGTGCTTTATGCTGAAGGTTATGTTGCGTGTGGTTAGACGTACTGTTTAAATCATCAGCAGCCTTGGCACCATGTTTCTTCCTGCTCTTCAGGAAATCCTTAAAGCTAGCGGGAGGCAGAGAAAGGGATTATGTCTCTGAAATCAGTCGACCATTGAGTTTTACATATGGACATTTAATATTAAAACATCATCCTCACCAGCATAATCACAACCAACTTAACTCAGCTGATGTGCATTCAATATCTAAACCATCCTGTGAAACTTAGACTTGTATTCTTAGTAGTAGACGAAGCTATGGCTTATGTTTTTCATACTTGGTAACAGTAGTGGGAGGCGGAGGAGGTGGAGGAGGCGGAGGAGGGAGAGGAGACAGTGAAACGAAGTCAGGAATGGCTTTCTCTCCTGGTTCATCACTTTTATCATCGCTGTTGAGTGTCTGTTGTAACTCTTTCACTAAAAAGAAAGAGAATAGAGAATGAGAAATAACAAAAGCTGATATGGATGAGCTGATTAAAAGTCTCTTTAATGCACCGGTGCTCAAACTGATGAGGCACAGGGGCACGCTGGAAGCGAATCACTGGTTGCACATCCGTTTGAAGGTGATGACCTCCAATCACTGCTTCAAGAGAACCTGAATATTTCTAAGACATCAGAAGACTTTTCTAAAATATATTCCATGTCATGTACAGTTATTTTGTTGTGATAAGGTCATATCTTCAGGCACAAGGGAGTACCTTCTTCCTGGAGCTGGGTGACCAAGCTGTTAGCGTCAGATAGCTGAGTTTCTAAAGTCTTCCTCTCCTCCTCGCTCTTCTCCAGCTGCTCTCTCAGGTTCTGCAGCTCAGAGAGGGCACTGCTCTCCTCCACAGCACTCTGGCTCTGTTTTAACTGATCACAGGAGAGCAGAGGCATGATGAAGATATCAGTTATTTCCACTATGTTCTGTTATCGTGACACTCTCAGTGATCACGTTTACCCACCCGGTCCTGGTAGTAGAGTTGTATGTCACACAGGGCTGTGCTAAGTTGGGATATCTGTTGCAGTGCCTGCTCCAGCTGCACCTGCATTTTCAGGTCTGTCTCTGAGGCCTGGGCCGCCTTCTGCTCCAGGATCATCTGATGGGGGAGAGAGAAACAAATGGAGCTTTGACAATTTCAACACATATTTGGATTCTTTCTTTTTAAGAAAATGGAAAAGAAATACATCACTGACAATGAACCATAATTAGAGGAAAGATGAAGTGAGATCTAAAGGACTGGTTGCTGATTGTCTCCCAGCAGGTGGTTGTCAAACTAGCATTTGACTGAACAATGACTTGGAAGCTTTGTTACGTATTACTCATCGGCTTCACTGAAGAGCAGCGGCAATGCAAACAGGATTATTTTTCTGTGAGACAAAGCATCATTGTTCTCGCATTGTGACAAAAAAAAAAATGTCAGACTTTGCCTTGAATCGTTTGGAAAATGTGCTTCTTTCTTCTCTGCTGTGGAAAATGAATACACCAGCTGTGCTTAATCATTGCTGTGTAGATCTCCTCAATCAGCAGAGTGCTCTAAACAAACCTTTTGCTCTTTTGCACAGGCGTTTGTGACATGTGTTAATGTTGTGCTAGTTGTGCACACAGTTATATAGGCAAAATGCTGGGTTTGAGCAGATTTGATTAGTTTTCGAACCAATAAGGGAGGCGCAGTTAGCACTGTTGTCTCACAGCAAGAGGCTTCTTGGGTTGAACCTTCTGAATGGCTGGAGCTTTCGTGTATTCAAACATTTTCCATGTGCCAGTTGTTTTTCTGGTTTCCTCTCGTCTCCAGCAATATGAGCATTAGGTTAACTGGTGATTGCAAATTGGCTGCAGGTGTGTCTCTCTGTGTTGACCATGTGACAAACCAGCAGCCTGATCAGGGTGAGCTGGGCCCCTGTGATCCTCAAGCTCCTCTATCACTAACTTGGATAAGTGGTTAAGAGAAGTAATGCACATGTGTAGCCAAAAGAAGTGCAGAATGATCGTGCTTCGCAATACTGCAAATGTTACTATTGATCTGATACCAAGTAAATACAATGCCAGGATTGCTGATACCAATACCGATAACAGTACCGTAAAGACAGCTTATGTAGGACAGAGCAGTTTGTCGTGATTTTTGAGCTGGATGCTAATTCTGAACGCATATTTATGACCACTAAATTTTCCACAACAATTAGCACAATTGTGTCGTGCTGGTATCGATCGAATACCAATACCAACATTGGTATCGGTGCTATCGATATTTGGATCGAGGAGCTCGCCTCTAATGCACACAGACTGCTGAATTAGACACAGGAAGGATCAGTCATTCAGAGAGAAGACAGAGACAGGAAATCAAGGCACGGGAGACGCGCAAGGAAAAGCAGTTGCCAAAGTAAAACAGGAAGTGGAAGCATGTAGGACAAAGAAAGGCAGGAAACAAAACATGATCAACGGGAAAAGAACAACAATGACATCAAAACCGAGATGTCATTACATTACATTACATTACATGACCCCCATGTCATTTCCTGACATGGGGGTCCACAGCTGAGCAGCTGCTGTTGATATCATCTGTAGGTGGCACAGTACTTTGTACACATAGTCTTGTAATGTGTTCCCCAACCAAAACACTGTAAGTGACACAAAAAAAAAAAAAAAGCTGACCACACCTAAAGAAGTATCCTGACAGAGATAATTATAACCTTAGAGATGGTCTGGTGTGGTGGTGATGGTTAATTTAAATGACACAAATAGCCAGATCCAAAATAAAATCCGCTAAGAAAACCTGCTACGTGTTATTTTGTGTGTAACTGCCCCTAATACCCTTTAATTCCCCTCAAAACAATACAAGGGACGTGACCTCAGTGCACTCTGCTTATAATGGGCGTCTCTCTGATAGATTTTCTAGATTTTTTTTTTTGAGAGCAGGTCCGTGATCAGAGAACAGGAAGTGTAAGAAAATGAGGTTTTCATTTCTGTGTTTTTACTATCGGGACAAACTGAAGCAGCAGCTTGGTGTCAGAGCATGCAGCACGAGGCTCCGTGCTGCAAATTACACCGCTTCAATCTGTGGGCTCCCTTTAGCAGAGACCAATTTTCACACAGCAATTAGCACAATTATTTCATACATACAAACACACACACACACACCCCGAGCACACACACTGCAACACAAAGGAACAAAGAAGCACACACAGAAAAAAAAAAAAAAGCTCCAAATCTTTCCTGTTTGAGGCCCCCTCATCATTATACCACCGTGCATCACACAGGAGAGTTGTGAATTGTTGTTTTTTCAAAACACATGAAAACAGACAAATAGTGGTGCACACAAGAGGCATTCAGCGCAGGGGGGTCTTTTACCATGAATTGAGAGTAAAGGGGCTGAATTGTGTGGAGAGTCGGGGGTCCTTTTCACAGGTAAGGACCCCTGTGAGGAAGCCCATTGTGCGCCTGTCCAGTAAATGGAGGAGGCTGCGCACAAAAGCGACAATTGCTATATGCTCGGCAAAACATAAAGGTGTCAGGCGAAGACAGGTTGTGCTTAAAGACCACTATTCTCCTTCGGCGGCAGTGATGACCACTAATTATGGTGCAGGGAGGGGCTAAATGGGAAGAGAGACAGCTTTTTTTTTTGGAAAGAAAAGCCCTTCATTATGGGAGCAGCTGGGACTGCAACAACTGTGCTGTGTGTGTGTGTTTGTGTGTATTCTGCTTGGGTATGTGTGTGTGTTTTTTAAGTGAATTGATGTTTTTCGTCAATGTGTACAAGTGCGTGTGCGCTTTTGTCTTGTCTCTTCATAGAGGCGACGCACATTTGACCAAAGTGTCGTCGGTGTGAGAAACGATGAATGGAGACCTCTTGTGCTGTCCCACCACATCAGCTGCGGTGCGACAGCAGAAACGTGTGTGTGTGTGTGTGTGTGTGTGTGTGTGCATCCCCCTCCCTCCCCTTTCACTGGAGTGTCCGTCCGTTCCCCACACCCGCCCGAAGGTCAGCGCTAACACTCCTTGTCCCGTTCCTGTGGCACGACCTGTCACCCTCAGTATATATAGGTGTGAATATATGACAAAATGTTTTGTCCAGTGCTGAAAACACACACACACACAAACACACACACACACACAAATACACGCACGCGCTCGCACCTGGGTGGCTAAGACTTCAGCGTGTTGCCGGAGGCCCTGCTCCAGCTCCAGCTTCTGAGACATTTCTGTGAACTCATCGGTGACAAGCTGGGACACTGGGTGTGCACACAAGGGGGAGGGGGAGACACACAAAATAAATATTAATGACGAATTTATGATGCTTTTGATTTAGAAGCAAGCAGACTCCTGATTGCATAATGGTTTAGGGTGAATGTCATTTATGAATTAAAAATACACAATGTACCAAATATGGCTCAGATATGTCTATAAGATGGAGAAAAAATTGCATAACTAGAAGTGGTGTGTGTGTGTGTGTGTGTGTGTGTGTGTGTGTGTGTGTGTGTGTGTGTGTGTGTGTGTGTGTAATTTCAGTGACATGCTCCTTTAATTGCACTCAAAAGCTGGACTGTTGTTACACTGAAAAATTAATGAATCACAAAAATGAATAATCTCAAGTCTGTTGACTCATGAAAGGATTTTTTAAGTGAATCAATAATGAAAGTAATCTTCAGTCTTCAGTCTCATCTAATCAGGACTTACCTCGTTTGAGTTTATTTACAGTCTTGCTTTGTTTGTTCAGTTTCCTCAGAATGGCCTCCTTCTCTGCAACCTCCAGAGCAAGCTACACACACACACACACACACACACACACACACACACACACACACATTTGTTGCAAAGGCTTTATCGACATTCAATACCTAGCTCCTGTGAACAGCCGTGGCAGAGCAACAAAGACGGACCAAATAATGTAGGTTCATTTGAGCAACGCTGACACGACCCACAGTTACTGAGCTCATGTGGAAGGAAGGCCAAACAGACAGTAAATTGATCAGACTCGTCAATATGTGTGAACTGGATACTACCTGTGAGGGAGAAGCCAAGACATAAAACATGTCTGTACTTCTTTCACTAAATATAACAGCTTTCTATAACCACTATTGGCTAAAGTATGATTTTTTTAAAAGAAGTTATGCGTTATTAATCAGAATAAGCATCTGAGTTATGAGTAATGGCTTTGTGTGTTGAAGGCCATGTGTTTGCAGCTTGCACACACAATTAAACTTACTCAAACTATAGTCCTTAAACAGTAATAACAAACACTGTTGCATGTCCAAAAATATTAAAACAAATAATTCTAAAACGAATGAACACTTAATGAACAGCTAAGCTTGGCGTACGCTGGCCTTGATCTATAAAAAAATGAGGACACAATGAGACAACTCATGTCACGAGTTGTCTCATTGAAAATGAAAACAATATACGTCATTAATATTTGCTGTTTTATTTTCTCATCTGCTGACAGGTCAGGTCACATGACTGAGCGTGTCATGCAGTAGGTGTTACGTGGCCAGGTAAGTCTACGTGGACGGACCTCTGGCTTTGGGCCAAGCCTTCATTAAAAGTTTCGTACATGTAGGCTGCTCCTCTCCTGCGCTAACATCCTCCTCTCTGATGTAAACAGAAATACATGAGCGTAATTTAAAGCCTTCACGTTAGATTAGCATGAATCCTGCAGCTGGAGTCGGTCTTCACACCAGATTACAGAAAGAGGCCGAACTCTGTGCTGCTGAATCGGCTGATCAGTTAGTATCGATTAGGAGTTAAAGACAAAGAGAAAGTGATTCTACTGCCACCCCCCCCCCAAAAAAAAGAAAATTTGAACATTTACCTAATAAAGATTGTCTGTTAACATTTAAAGGTAGTCATTACAAAATATCTAATATCTTTTTTTTCAATCAATTCTCTTCCTCTTAACTTCCTGTCCTTTAAAGCTAACTAGCCCAGACGCCAGTAGGTAGCTTTCAGGACTCTGCTTCGTTCACTAACACGGCTTACATGCATATTTTATTACTGCGTTTTGAGTCGATAGCTGTTGGCAAAGCGGAGCTCAGTTATCACTCGCTAGCGCACCTTAATCTGCTGACTTGATCCGCTAGCATTGGCAGGCAAATATGAGCTACCTAGGCTAACAGCTGCAGGGGGATTTCAGCAAGCACTTACCTATTGCTAACGTGACGAAGGATATCTGGATGAGCAGCGACAGCCAGCTCAGTAAATAAATAAACCACATTGCTCTGCATATGCAACAGCACACAAAATAAGAAAATAATAGAGAGAGCAGCTAGCTGGTAGCTAACTAGCGCTGGTCAAAGTTCCTCCCCCTGGTGTTTCAGTACGAGCTGAGGAGAGTCGTAAAGCCAGGCCTCAGAGCCCGGAAGGACTGACTTGTTTAGTTACAGCCCCACCTGTGGTGGGAGGAGTAATGCAACGCGAGAGGAATAATGTTTTTTGAGTTAATAATAAAAAAATATAAAGGGTGGTGCCTCTGTGTGTCTGTTTGTGGGACGGGGGGTACACCCTCTCCAAATGTCCAAAGATATTTTAATGATAATATGTTAAATTTCACCATGTAAATCTATTTGTGCCAACCACAAAAATACACAAAAATTTAGAAATGTGAAAGAAAATACAGTAAGTCAAAATTTTTGTAAAAATGTTCAAGTCAATCTTTAAGAAATCAAGTCAAAAAGTATTTCTTTCTAAATAACAATTACTACATCTACTATTTAATAAAGGTCAAAATCGTGATAAATTGTACTGGCATGGTCAAAAACAAACAAACATGCCATTAAATGCGCCAAAAATTTGATATGAATGTTTATATTAAAGCAGTTACAGTAGTGCAGTGGTTAGCACTACAGCCTCACAGCACGAGCGTACAGTGGTTCAAACCTGCCAGCCAGCTGTGTCGGGGTTGGACGCTCTGTATGGGCTGCATGGGCTTCCTCCCACAGTCCACAGACATGCATCTCATGTCAACTGGTGATTCTAAATTAAGAGTAGGTGTGAGTGTGCATGATTGTTGGTCATTCTGCAGACCAGCAACCACGTGTTAGCATTAATTCACCTCTTAGTGACATTAACATTTGATTTTCACTTGTATTAATTTATTTAAAACGTAGATTTTGTCATTTTTATATTTTTGAGGCTTTTAATAGAAGCAGATTTATTTAATGGGTATTCTTTACTTCTTTATTTAGTTTTTTATTTATTCGTGTTTAATTATGGCAGTTTCAGGCTTCCACAGCTGTAAGACCAAATGTATCCTTATGAAGTCAAAATATTTCCCACTATAGCTCATGATGGCGGGAAATCTGTAAGAAAAAGTGAGGAAAATGTGTGCTCTAAGTATTTCCACCGTTAATTAAATATACAAACCACAGACATCAGCAGCAGTAGGACGTCAAACCTCGTTTCTCTTGGTCCCCAAGTAGCCACATTGTATATACTTTAGATTAACAATATCTGTGTAATTATTTTATTCTGCAGCTTAAAGCAGTTTTTCAGCCTCCCCTGTAGGAAGCTGATGAATACAAAAATTAGTTTTAACCAAGAAGACCAGATCTCTGTGTTCGTTTCTGAAGAATGGGCCACTGGCTCAGTTAAATTTGATTCAGGATACGTAGACTTAGAAGTGGGTTTAATAGCAGCCACGATTAGAGCTCATTGCAAGGAAATCAGCACGCATTTATAGTTAAAGAAAAACACATTAAGAGGAAAATTAATTTACATTATTTGAATCTCACCTCAGTGTGAGTCAATGACACATCTTTAATATCATCTGTATCTATAGGATCCTTTTCAGAGGGCTTCGTTTCTTTCTCTCGCACTTAGACACGAGCTTTTGTGTGCATGGATTCAACAGCTAGAAAGACGCGAGTACACACTATGTCTCAAAGCCTGACACTTCTGAGACTGAGATATAAACCAATAAAAAATGCATGATTAAGAGTGAAAAGGCAGACCTTCTGGTACAGAGCTAAATAAAGTAAATATATAATGTGAAACAGTGTGAAGACAGTAAAATGGTGTCAAAGTCAAAGGTGGGAGTAATTTCATCCTCTTTTCAAACGCTTTTAACAAACGCAGATAGACAGGGAGGCAGGTAGCACAGTGTGAAGGTGCATGGATTCATTCATGTATGCATGCATGCGCACATATATATGCAGGACCTGTGTGGAGGTGAGAAAACAAAAGGCAGCCTGCTACATTTTAAAGAAACTTTCAGGGGGGACACACACAGATCACCCGAGGCTCTTATCTCAGCAGCACCTCTGGGCTCTTGGTGCGACAGCTTTAATGTGTCCAAATGAATGGCAGCCACTATTCTTCTGCTGGATCGAGCTTTAAGAGACAGACACCTTGGGAGAGGAGCGGGCAATCACATTCACGCAAGTGTTTTCTTTAATGGCTCGGGCTATTTTCCATCTATTTTCTGCACTTAGATCAGCTGAAATCCCAGTTTCTGAAAGGGATGATGCTGACTATTAAATACGGCTGAAAGAGTGCCATTTCCTTTGACACGCAACAAGGTTTTTATAGACCTGGGTTAAACGGCATTTGAAAAATGCTTTTCTTTGTTTTTCTGTAGCTGGAAATGCAAGATTTAATGTTCGTTTACGATATAATCCTGACCCTCGGATTCCCTCAAGAAAATAAAACAAACACAAGCAACTGCTGTCGGATAGAGAGCTGACAGCTAAAGTTTTTATTTAAAATTTTCAAGGCAAGTCAGGCAGTGCTGGTTTGTTGTAAGACATCAAGGAGGCAGTGCATTTAAATACTGAAAGATGTAAAGATAAAATGGATTCTTTTAAAGTCAAACATGCGTAGTTTGCTCAATCATCTTTGGTCTATTGTCATATAAACCTGCAGTATCATAATAACAATAATAATAATAATAATAATAATAATAATAATAGCAACCAGCATGTCCTCCTCTCACAGCTGTCAGGCTTGGTGACTGATGAACAGTGCTGATGCTCTGATGCGAGAGTCTCTCTTCTCTCGGTTCTGCTTCAGCCTCCGGAGCACAGGGGCGCTGCCGCTCTCACCTGCCCAGGGAGCGTCACCTGCCACTGGAACACACGGCAAACCTGGTTGGACATCTGCACAGAGATCACCGCATATTCATTTTAGGCACGAGTCTGAAAATGGGAGCTAAAGGGTGGGCTAAAACAACTGAAAGCAGGTAGAGAATAAAGAGGTTTTCTCTGATTAGGAAATATAGGTAAGTCAGAGGGAGCGAAATGGCTCTCGGCCTGAAAGGGAGCCAGTTATTTCTCCCTTTTGTGTCTGTATCTTTCCCTTTTAACAGTGAATTTGCATAACTTCTTGCCTTTTTTAAAAATAAGTGGATGAAGATCATTAGAAGTATTAATGCAAACAAATACTAAAAGCTGGCATCTAGAATTTCTCTCTTTTTTTTTAAACTAATGAAAAACATCTAAAAGCATATGTCCTGGTTACATCCTGGTAGGCACTTTGCATTTGTAACTAACCTCCTGGTTGTAAGCCACCGACCACTCACATCTGCCCTAGACTCATGTGGTATTTGCACGAACACTTTGAGTTTAATGAAACGTGTCACGTGCATTTATTTTTGGACGACTAAGTTATAATCATGAGAGCCATCAATACTACAGAAGGGCTGGCTCGCATACGTCTTCAACCCAGCAGCACAGAAGATCTTTACAACCAATCAGCGTCACCTATTCAGTACCCTACCACATGTGAAATGTAGCCACAGTGAAGTTGACTTTTGACCTTTTTAGTTTTGTCACAAGCCGCTAGCGACATGGAGACAAGCGCAAAGGTGTCCTTAGGTCTTGGTGCCAAGACGCCACCCACAGCAATCAGGAGACAAATGTCACTCCCAGCTTGTCATTTATGCACAGAAACCCTTCTTTATTAAACATTTAAATGCAGTGGGTGTGTTATTTTTGATGTGCATTGAACACACACATGCATTATTTTTCACTGTGCAGGGTTTATGATTTAATGGGTATATTTCCAACGCTAAGATAAACAGCAAGTCAAAGCAAACCTAAACAGATGGTGAGAAATGGCTCACTGATGATCTGCAACACTGTCACTCCTACTTCCTCGCAGGTCTTGACCTATCAAACAGAACCCACTGCATTTCTCTGACATCATCAGCTTCAGACAAAACGGCAGGATCCGATGTCTTGAGATGAGAGCAGGTTGATATAAATGGTAACATCTTCATCGTTCTACACTATCAGACATTTCTGTGAAATTGTGTCTAGTTGGTAAATGAAGTCTCCATGTAAAGTCCAAAGCTGTTTTGTGAGGTCAGAGTAACGCTGATCTTCCACCACCAAGTTCCACTCATCTTTGAGTCAAAGTGAATGTTTGTGCCCAATCTGACAGCATTTATGAGATATCAGAGTGGGACATATGGAAGGCAAATTAAACTGGCCTCTTTGAGCAGGGAAACAAATGCATCATATTTATATACAATAGACACAATTAACAATGAACAACAGTAAGACCGATCCACTTAACCCTTATAGTTCAGGTTAATGCGCCCTATTTTAATATATGACAAATATTTGAACAAAATCCAGATTGGAGACTCTGGTTCCCCCAACCTTATGTTTGAAATACCTGGCATAGAAATTATATGTGGTGCACATAAGCAACAGAGGACACACAGAAGTCAGAGGGTGCCTTGAGAGACAGTGCCTTGGAGCAGACATACAATCAGAACTGGTGGCATGGTGGTGGAGTGGTTAGCACTGTCGCCTCACAGCAAGAAGACTGGTGTGTTTATCCTTGGTCGGGCTTTTCTGTGTGGAGCTTGCATGTTAAACCCATTGAAGCAGGTTTTCTCTGGAGACTAAGGCTTCCTCACACACTCCAAAGACTTGTTGGGTTAAATGGCGATCTAAATTGGTCACGGATGTGAGGTAAATAAAGAGCCTCAAGTGCACACAGTTAAAGTGTGACTTGTAGTTAAAAGACCTTTGAGTGTTTGGTAAGGCTAAAAAAGTGTATTCATCTGTTTGTGCTCGTGCCTTGCACCTGAAAGCACAAATAATGTAAGAAAACAATCTAATAAACAAATTAGAATCAATTTATTGTGATCTCATTGTAATTTAAGCTGATTAAAGAGTTCTAGAAGGTCATAAGATTATAAAGGCACCTGAGCTGTCATTTTGCTGAGTGTGGGAACACATGCACAAAACCCAGCATTCGTTTTGGCAGCTATGTTTTCATGTTTTAGATAGAACAAAATCGGATATTGTGTGATAATAGATGCTTTTTTTCCAAAAACAAGTGTTGTAAAATCACTCTCTGTCTTTGAAGCCTTAATTAAGCATGAATCATTCATGTATTAATGGCAGACAGGCCATTTATAATTAGCCAGCGTCACACTGTGAAGGTACTGTATAGTATATGGTTAAGAAAACACCATGCTTGTCAGCGTACCCTGTGGTTGATTTGAGGGTGGTGGTTCCTGATTGTCTCCCATTGCTCTCCTCCTCCTCTGGAGCACCATCAGGAGCTCTGCTTCGCCCACATTTCGGCCAGTTCCCCTCCTGGATGGCACTCTGCGGAGGTGCTGACGCTTCATGTTGTCCTGATGTATTAAATAGTTAAAGATGGATCAAACACAGCAGATCAAGCTGCCATGCATCGCTCACGGCTGTAAGGGTTTTTTTTTCTTTTGCAACACAGATGTGACTTTCAGCCCACAGTGAAATTTGATTTTATAGTTATTACCAGCATTCCTTTCAACTCCAGGATGGCTGACTTTCTGTTGTCACTTTTCTGGTCCTGTAAGAAAAGTGTGGATTGCAAAAAAACAAATATCTGTCACTGACACAGATCACAGCTGTGTTATAACAGAAAATGAAGAACGGCGGGATAACTGACCTTCCAGGAACTGTCGTCCTCCTGTGAGAAGAAGTTAGATGGTTATGAGACAGAGTTTATATTTATTTCTGCAGGCTATGCTTTTTTATCAGTTTCTTTGGAAAACACTCATATATCAAATGTCAATTCACAGTGCGATTTTTCTACCTGTATTCTCTTCATAGGTCTCAGGATGATGCCTTTCTTTATTCTCTCCATCATTTCATCCACTGCTCTTGCCTTCATGTCCAACAAGGGAGCTGCTTCTTAAGTAATGAAAATGAATATTGGTGCTGAGATTGCTTTCTTAGTCTTCTATGACAGTTTTTTTTAAATCAGTGTGGTGTATTGTCCCTATTTTGACAACTTCCACTATTTAGGTATAACATTATGACCGCCTGCCTAATATTCTCCTTTTGATGCCAAAACAGTCCTGACCCATCAAGGCAGGGCCTCCACTAGACCCTGTAGCAAGTCCTGTAAAAAGTGATTTGAGGCCCCCATGGACTTGTTTGTCCAGCACATCCCACAGATGCCCGATTGGATTGACATCTAAGGAATTTGGAGGCCAAGTCAACACCTCAAACTCGTTGTTGTGCTCCTCAAACCGTTCCTGGATCATTTTTGCTTTGTGGCAGGACAGATTATCCTGTTGAAAATGGTCACAGCCATCAGGGAGTTCTGTTAACATGAAAGGGTGAACATGGTCTGCAACAATGCTTAGGTAGGTGGTACATTTCAAAGTAACATTCACATAGATGACAGGACCTGAGGTCTTCCAGCAGAACATTGCCCAGTGCATCACACTGCTTTCGCCAACTTGCTTTCTTCCCATAGTGCATCCTGGTGCTCCCCAGGTAACTGATGCACATAACTGGCCATCCATGTGATGTGAAAGAAAATGTGATTTCTCAAATCAGGCCACTTTCTTTCATTGCTCCATGCTCCAGTTCTGATGCTCACATGCCCATTGTTGGTACTTTCAGAGGTGGACATGGGTCAGCATGGACACCCTGACTGGTCTGTGGCTTTGCGGACCATACTCAACAAATTGTGATGCTCTCTTTCTATCAGAACATTTTCAGCAATTTGAGCTACAGTAGTTCGTCTGTTTAGACCACACAGGTCAGCCTTCGCTCAATGTGAATCAATGAGCCTTGGCCATCCATGAGCCCGTCAGCGCATCACCGCTGTTCCTTGGACAGCTTTTGATAGACACTGACCACGGGAGTCTCTGAACACCCCACGAGAGCTGCAATTTTAGAGATGTTATGACCCAGTCATCTAGCCATCACAGTGAGTCAAAATCACTCAAATCCATACGCTTGCCCATTTTTTCTGCTTCTAGCATCAACTTTCATGGTAAAATGTTCACTTGCACCCAAATATTTCCCACCTACTAACAGGTGTCATGATGAAGACATAATCAGTGTTATTTACTGCACTGTCAGGGGTCTGTGTACATTTGCGTGTTTTGTATGTTTGTTCCATCAAATGTTTTATGCAAAGAAGAGATGCTGTAGAATTACTGCCTGAAAAAATTAAGATGCTTTCCAGGAACACAGGACATATATCAAGATGAGGGATCTCGTCAATAATCTAAGATTAAAGCAGAGTCCCTGTTAAATCTCAGTGCTTTATGCTGAAGGTTATGTTGCGTGTGGTTAGACGTACTGTTTAAATCATCAGCAGCCTTGGCACCATGTTTCTTCCTGCTCTTCAGGAAATCCTTAAAGCTAGCGGGAGGCAGAGAAAGGGATTATGTCTCTGAAATCAGTCGACCATTGAGTTTTACATATGGACATTTAATATTAAAACATCATCCTCACCAGCATAATCACAACCAACTTAACTCAGCTGATGTGCATTCAATATCTAAACCATCCTGTGAAACTTAGACTTGTATTCTTAGTAGTAGACGAAGCTATGGCTTATGTTTTTCATACTTGGTAACAGTAGTGGGAGGCGGAGGAGGTGGAGGAGGCGGAGGAGGGAGAGGAGACAGTGAAACGAAGTCAGGAATGGCTTTCTCTCCTGGTTCATCACTTTTATCATCGCTGTTGAGTGTCTGTTGTAACTCTTTCACTAAAAAGAAAGAGAATAGAGAATGAGAAATAACAAAAGCTGATATGGATGAGCTGATTAAAAGTCTCTTTAATGCACCGGTGCTCAAACTGATGAGGCACAGGGGCACGCTGGAAGCGAATCACTGGTTGCACATCCGTTTGAAGGTGATGACCTCCAATCACTGCTTCAAGAGAACCTGAATATTTCTAAGACATCAGAAGACTTTTCTAAAATATATTCCATGTCATGTACAGTTATTTTGTTGTGATAAGGTCATATCTTCAGGCACAAGGGAGTACCTTCTTCCTGGAGCTGGGTGACCAAGCTGTTAGCGTCAGATAGCTGAGTTTCTAAAGTCTTCCTCTCCTCCTCGCTCTTCTCCAGCTGCTCTCTCAGGTTCTGCAGCTCAGAGAGGGCACTGCTCTCCTCCACAGCACTCTGGCTCTGTTTTAACTGATCACAGGAGAGCAGAGGCATGATGAAGATATCAGTTATTTCCACTATGTTCTGTTATCGTGACACTCTCAGTGATCACGTTTACCCACCCGGTCCTGGTAGTAGAGTTGTATGTCACACAGGGCTGTGCTAAGTTGGGATATCTGTTGCAGTGCCTGCTCCAGCTGCACCTGCATTTTCAGGTCTGTCTCTGAGGCCTGGGCCGCCTTCTGCTCCAGGATCATCTGATGGGGGAGAGAGAAACAAATGGAGCTTTGACAATTTCAACACATATTTGGATTCTTTCTTTTTAAGAAAATGGAAAAGAAATACATCACTGACAATGAACCATAATTAGAGGAAAGATGAAGTGAGATCTAAAGGACTGGTTGCTGATTGTCTCCCAGCAGGTGGTTGTCAAACCAGCATTTGACTGAACAATGACTTGGAAGCTTTGTTACGTATTACTCATCGGCTTCACTGAAGAGCAGCGGCAATGCAAACAGGATTATTTTTCTGTGAGACAAAGCATCATTGTTCTCGCATTGTGACAAAAAAAAAATGTCAGACTTTGCCTTGAATCGTTTGGAAAATGTGCTTCTTTCTTCTCTGCTGTGGAAAATGAATACACCAGCTGTGCTTAATCATTGCTGTGTAGATCTCCTCAATCAGCAGAGTGCTCTAAACAAACCTTTTGCTCTTTTGCACAGGCGTTTGTGACATGTGTTAATGTTGTGCTAGTTGTGCACACAGTTATATAGGCAAAATGCTGGGTTTGAGCAGATTTGATTAGTTTTCGAACCAATAAGGGAGGCGCAGTTAGCACTGTTGTCTCACAGCAAGAGGCTTCTTGGGTTGAACCTTCTGAATGGCTGGAGCTTTCGTGTATTCAAACATTTTCCATGTGCCAGTTGTTTTTCTGGTTTCCTCTCGTCTCCAGCAATATGAGCATTAGGTTAACTGGTGATTGCAAATTGGCTGCAGGTGTGTCTCTCTGTGTTGACCATGTGACAAACCAGCAGCCTGATCAGGGTGAGCTGGGCCCCTGTGATCCTCAAGCTCTTCTATCACTAACTTGGATAAGTGGTTAAGAGAAGTAATGCACATGTGTAGCCAAAAGAAGTGCAGAATGATCGTGCTTCGCAATACTGCAAATGTTACTATTGATCTGATACCAAGTAAATACAATGCCAGGATTGCTGATACCAATACCGATAACAGTACCGTAAAGACAGCTTATGTAGGACAGAGCAGTTTGTCGTGATTTTTGAGCTGGATGCTAATTCTGAACGCATATTTATGACCACTAAATTTTCCACAACAATTAGCACAATTGTGTCGTGCTGGTATCGATCGAATACCAATACCAACATTGGTATCGGTGCTATCGATATTTGGATCGAGGAGCTCGCCTCTAATGCACACAGACTGCTGAATTAGACACAGGAAGGATCAGTCATTCAGAGAGAAGACAGAGACAGGAAATCAAGGCACGGGAGACGCGCAAGGAAAAGCAGTTGCCAAAGTAAAACAGGAAGTGGAAGCATGTAGGACAAAGAAAGGCAGGAAACAAAACATGATCAACGGGAAAAGAACAACAATGACATCAAAACCGAGATGTCATTACATTACATTACATGACCCCCATGTCATTTCCTGACATGGGGGTCCACAGCTGAGCAGCTGCTGTTGATATCATCTGTAGGTGGCACAGTACTTTGTACACATAGTCTTGTAATGTGTTCCCCAACCAAAACACTGTAAGTGACACAAAAAAAAAAAAAAAAAAAAAAAAGCTGACCACACCTAAAGAAGTATCCTGACAGAGATAATTATAACCTTAGAGATGGTCTGGTGTGGTGGTGATGGTTAATTTAAATGACACAAATAGCCAGATCCAAAATAAAATCCGCTAAGAAAACCTGCTACGTGTTATTTTGTGTGTAACTGCCCCTAATACCCTTTAATTCCCCTCAAAACAATACAAGGGACGTGACCTCAGTGCACTCTGCTTATAATGGGCGTCTCTCTGATAGATTTTCTAGATTTTTTTTTTTGAGAGCAGGTCCGTGATCAGAGAACAGGAAGTGTAAGAAAATGAGGTTTTCATTTCTGTGTTTTTACTATCGGGACAAACTGAAGCAGCAGCTTGGTGTCAGAGCATGCAGCACGAGGCTCCGTGCTGCAAATTACACCGCTTCAATCTGTGGGCTCCCTTTAGCAGAGACCAATTTTCACACAGCAATTAGCACAATTATTTCATACATACAACACACACACACACACACCCCGAGCACACACACTGCAACACAAAGGAACAAAGAAGCACACACAGAAAAAAAAAAAAAAGCTCCAAATCTTTCCTGTTTGAGGCCCCCTCATCATTATACCACCGTGCATCACACAGGAGAGTTGTGAATTGTTGTTTTTTCAAAACACATGAAAACAGACAAATAGTGGTGCACACAAGAGGCATTCAGCGCAGGGGGGTCTTTTACCATGAATTGAGAGTAAAGGGGCTGAATTGTGTGGAGAGTCGGGGGTCCTTTTCACAGGTAAGGACCCCTGTGAGGAAGCCCATTGTGCGCCTGTCCAGTAAATGGAGGAGGCTGCGCACAAAAGCGACAATTGCTATATGCTCGGCAAAACATAAAGGTGTCAGGCGAAGACAGGTTGTGCTTAAAGACCACTATTCTCCTTCGGCGGCAGTGATGACCACTAATTATGGTGCAGGGAGGGGCTAAATGGGAAGAGAGACAGCTTTTTTTTTTGGAAAGAAAAGCCCTTCATTATGGGAGCAGCTGGGACTGCAACAACTGTGCTGTGTGTGTGTGTTTGTGTGTATTCTGCTTGGGTATGTGTGTGTGTTTTTTAAGTGAATTGATGTTTTTCGTCAATGTGTACAAGTGCGTGTGCGCTTTTGTCTTGTCTCTTCATAGAGGCGACGCACATTTGACCAAAGTGTCGTCGGTGTGAGAAACGATGAATGGAGACCTCTTGTGCTGTCCCACCACATCAGCTGCGGTGCGACAGCAGAAACGTGTGTGTGTGTGTGTGTGTGTGTGTGTGTGCATCCCTCTCCCTTTCACTGGAGTGTCCGTCCGTTCCCCACACCCGCCCGAAGGTCAGCGCTAACACTCCTTGTCCCGTTCCTGTGGCACGACCTGTCACCCTCAGTATATATAGGTGTGAATATATGACAAAATGTTTTGTCCAGTGCTGAAAACACACACACACACAAACACACACACACACACAAATACACGCACGCGCTCGCACCTGGGTGGCTAAGACTTCAGCGTGTTGCCGGAGGCCCTGCTCCAGCTCCAGCTTCTGAGACATTTCTGTGAACTCATCGGTGACAAGCTGGGACACTGGGTGTGCACACGAGGGGGAGGGGGAGACACACAAAATAAATATTAATGACGAATTTATGATGCTTTTGATTTAGAAGCAAGCAGACTCCTGATTGCATAATGGTTTAGGGTGAATGTCATTTATGAATTAAAAATACACAATGTACCAAATATGGCTCAGATATGTCTATAAGATGGAGAAAAAATTGCATAACTAGAAGTGTGTGTGTGTGTGTGTGTGTGTGTGTGGTGTGTGTGTGTGGTGTGTGTGTGTGTGTGTGTTGGTTTTGTGTGTAATTTCAGTGACATGCTCCTTAATTGCACTCAAAGCTGGACTGTTGTTACACTGAAAAATTAATGAATCACAAAAATGAATAATCTCAAGTCTGTTGACTCATGAAAGGATTTTTTAAGTGAATCAATAATGAAAGTAATCTTCAGTCTTCAGTCTCATCTAATCAGGACTTACCTCGTTTGAGTTTATTTACAGTCTTGCTTTGTTTGTTCAGTTTCCTCAGAATGGCCTCCTTCTCTGCAACCTCCAGAGCAAGCTACCACACACACACACACACACACACACACACAGATAAAACACGAACTTCAACATTATGACATGTTATAGTCTTATGGTTTGATGATTTACATTTGTTTTATTGTAACAAAGAAGCAGCTGTAAGGTTCGCTTTCACAAAGCAGCCAGTCCCTTTGACTGTACATGAAAGATGGATGTCACTCGCTGGTTTGCAAAGTCTTGTTTTAAACCATTGAGCTTTTTGAAACTGGACTCGATGAGCGAGGGCAGATCTGACCAACAGTTCTGAGTGCTGGGAGAGACGGCAGGTGTCACCACTCATTACAGCGTCATGCAAACCTTATTTTAAAGTTTCTCCAAAGAATCTGATTCATACTGTTTCAACATCTCCTTCTGAATCATATTTGAGCTCCTGTGTGTGGTAAAAACTGTCAGAATCATGTCTTCAACCCGGCCACAGCAAAAGCACCAGGAGATAAAAATCA
>NW_024582585.1:124878-136381 GCF_018398535.1 Haplochromis burtoni
AAAAAAGTGCACGACAAGCTCACACCAGCAGATTGCAACGGCCACAACGGGTGATATAAAAGGCAGTTTATTGACCTCCTGAACACTAATTGGAACCATAATTTGCTAAATGGACAACATGTATTATTCAATAAGACTTTAAACAAATGATTGAGACCATAGAGTGAAAAAGAGTTTACTCAGGGTCGGGGTAAAGGGAGCCACAGGCCATTTCCCCATTAATTCCATTACATTTCATTTTATAGCTAGATGAGTCGGCCCCTGCTGGCTATTAGAAAGAATGTAGCTTTAAGGCATCTTTACATACTGTGTTTGGTAGGATTCTTTAAGACAGGGGTGGGGGGTCTTGCAGGTTTTAGATGTGTCCTTGATCCAACACAGCTGATTTAAATGGCTAAATGACCTCCTCAACATGTCTTGAAGTTCTCCAGAGGCCTGGGAATGAACTAATCATTTGAGTCAGGTGTGTTTGCCCAGGGTGAGATCTAAAACCTGCAGGACACTGGCCCTCGAGGCCTGGAGTTCCCCATCCCTGCTTTAAGTGCTCAGACTCCACAAATATAAAAACACTGTCTACATTACCTGCTCTCTGAGCTGTGTCTGCTCACTGGTCAGATCCTCCACTTGTTGCTCCAGTTTAAGCTTCTCAGCCAGCAGACCGTCAACAGACGCCTGCAGCTCTGACACACATGACAGGAACAAAAAACAAAACAAAACAAAGCAAATAACAAGATTTCATTTTCTATTTTTTCCCATTCTAATTTCAAAATAGCTGTTTTCATATCATGGGTAGTGCCAGCTAACCTGTGATCTTGGCTTGACTCTCAAGCAGCAGCATCTCCTCGCTGCTGCTCCCTCCGGCACCATCCACCTCGTCACCATCCACCTCGTCACCATCCACCTCGTCACCATCCACCTCGTCACCATTAACCGCAGGGTCAAAGGTCACATCAGGCAGGTTTTCAGGTAGTTCAGCGATGAGTGGCATCAACATCTGGCTCTTTCTCTTCAGGACTTTGTTCTCTTTGGTCACCTGGGGAAAAACCAGATCAAATAGAGATCTGATGATTCAGGTGCTGAAGAAAAGGAAAGGAAAGGAAAAAGAGTCCAGTAGTTAACAGACATACTTTGAGAGCCAATGCCTCAGCGCTCTCCCTGCAGGAGCGCTCTATCTGGAACTGGATCTCCAGCACGTTGATCTCTTTCAGGAGCTGATTGGAAGCTGATAAAGAGCACAGTGGTCAGTCACGAGCTCTTCATATAAGCATACTGAAGAGGATACAATCATTCAGAAAACACACAAAACAAACACATTCATAACAATTTCCTGTGCGAAAGCTCCTCATTTGTTTGTCCCACAGTCCTGTCATTTAAAAAACATGTAAACAACGTTGATATTTGAAGTGAAGAGTCTCACCTTCCTCCAACTCCGACAGCCTCTGATTGGCTTCGTCCCTCTGCTTCTCCAGGATGTGCCACTGGCAATCAAATGTCAACCAGCAAAACGGAAGAAAGAGATCAATCAAGCAACGGCAAATTGACGCAGCTGATTTTCATTCACATTTTATTCCATTATCAGACAGCTGAGGCGCCAAATTACGTTTCAACGTAATCACGTTTATGCGCTTTTTAGACCATTTTGATTTGGCAATTTTGTTTAATTTTTGTGTCATTTCATTTTTATCCTTTCTCTATAATAGCAGGCTCTTGGCACACGGGGAAGATTTCTAAACCAGAGTCAGTCAAATTTTTCCCTTCCATCAAGCTAGCAGTACACCAGCCTGAGCAGGGCTCAGCGATCCCTCCTGTGAAAGGTGTCAGTCACATCAGTACCTGAAGGTCTTCCTCATCTTCGGAGGAGAAAGCATGCTCTTCATCCGAGTCTGCGGGCAAAAACATGACACTTTATATTGTGAAATGGCACGACCAAAGATCAGAATGAATAGAAGAGAAACTCCATGAGGTTGTTGTGCTCTGCGAGGAATACGGGAAGTGGAAATCACATGAGGAACCTTTAGAGGTTTTCGCTTTCCGTGGCCTGTGACTCACTGAAGTTTCCCATTGTTACTTCACTTTGTCCTACAGACTAAGGAGTCAGCAGTGTTGAAATCAAAGAAAGAATCCTCTTTCTTGCTGAGCGTCAGATCAGAATAGTCATTCCTGTTGCAGCACATTACCTATGAAACCAAAACTACTACACTGCTTGTGCAGGTTAAACAACACGTGTAGCAGCAACTCCAAAAGTCACAGATTAATCCCTCATATGTCTTTTGTTTAAGCTGTTTAAAAACTGAGGTGTAAGAAACTCACTGCCAGAGAGGCCGGCTCCAAAAGCAAGTCATTACCAACAGACCCTCACATTAAAATGCTGAGTTTTAAAGCAGAAAAAATGTTCCTCATCTCTGTACGACTTCATGACAGCTGTGCGGGGGTCAAAAAAGATTTAGTTGCAATGAGATCAAAAGTCATGGAGGTTATGCCTGTCTGCTAGGCCCCGCCTGCTCTAATGAAATCTACCAAACTGGACCACAAGACCATGTTTTGTGGCGCAGGGTCTTTTGGAGCATTTCTTTTGAAATTATATAGCAAATAATAAGAATTGCATTCTTGTTAATTCTACAGAGGATTCAGGGTGAGTGAAATTTTAACATTATTTTATTTTACATAGTCGAATTTAGCTGGTAACAAAAGCTGTTGTAAACAATCAAACACAAAAAATGTGCATCAACTAGAAAACCTACACAATGAACATCCTCGCAATGTAAAAATTTTTTATTTTTCTGACGTTTTAAACGCTGAAACTTTTATTTAGCTCCTTCAGCACCTCTTTAGGGCCAGATTATTGAGTCTTACCTGCAGCCGCAGTGTCCTCATCCTCATCTTGTACCCACATCCTGCAATGCTTTCAACTTTTCGCTCTTTAGTAAACAAAAAAAAAGAGCTACACGTTCCAGCACACACACAAAAACACAACTTTCTCCTGAACAGCTTTATTATGAAAGAAGCAGAAGGGAATTTCAGCTTAAACCCTCCCCCACTTCCAGGATTCGAAAAAGAGGAACCTTCCCCTGGCGTACGGCTGAAAGCTTCTTACTAATCACAAGACCACGTCTCCAGAGTTTATGAAAAGGATGAGATTCTTAATGCAAATAATGATGCTGGATATTACAGATAACACCCCCCACCCCTCCCTTTTTGTTTCATATAATATAAAGGGGGAAAATCCATGCATGTGGTCTTTAAGGGAGGACACTGTCTCTCTGCTGCACGATCAACGTCACTCAAGGAGCCGAGGCAAAGGCAAAGTTGCTTTCACTCCTCTATCAGCATCTGCACTCAGAGTTCATGACCTCTGAGGCATCAGACATCTGCCACAGGAGCCACGTTTCTGCGTAATAATTCAGGAGATGACAACGATGGGTGGGAGCATGATGGTGATGCTGATGACACGTATTTCTCTACTGTGAATCATACAGAAACTTCTAATTTCTGAACCCTCACTCCTCTTTTATTCATCCACCTGCCTTCTAGGAGTATATTTTAGGAGTTCCAAGCTGGGCGGGTTGATGATTCAGGGTGCACGAGGGGTCACATGGAGATCACAGTATTTTTAGTGAAGAAAATGAAAAAAAAAACATGGCTCTCCATCCCACTCAGTCTATTCGTTTCACCTGAAAGTAACAAATACACATTTTTACAGGGGCTCTTTAGCAGATTGTCACAAGTTGTCACAAGTTAAAGCGTAGTAAATTGAGCATTTTCACAGTATTGCTGCCTTCAGAGAGACTACATACATATATATATATATATATATATATACATATAAAATTATATAATATTGACCTTCAAACCTTATGTTTCATACCTAGTTATGTACTTGTCCACAATTCGTTGTCTCCTTTGAAGCTATAAGGTCAAAGATAAAGCAATCTATAGCACTTCTTTGAGTCTTTATTAATTCCATAATTACAGCTATTATTGTTGGAAGAGAGTCAAATAATGCTCCAAGAAGCCAGCTTGTGAAATAAATTAGCAAAGTGTCCACTGGCTTCTTTATTTTATGTCAATTAAAATCAGAAAGTAGTTTCTCTTTAAATCCCTCGACACGCTGGCATTCATCATTTCCAGCACAAACACTGGGACAATGATTATTTTCAATAATTCCTGATGAAAGCAGGACGCTAATCAAAGGATCTCATTGAAATGCTTTTCAATCACTTTCGGTGCGCATATGCAGCTCAAGTACAGAGATCTGCTGTGGTTCACTGCAGAGGGACATCCTTGTCGTCTCTCTCTCAGTGTGTTGCTCTCTTTACAGGCACCACCTGAGCACCAAGCCCTCCTCCAGTCTGTCACCCTGACCTTTACTAATGATTTTTCACCATGTTAATAAAGGTGAAATTGTCACTTAAGATTAGCCGTTGTCTGGTGTTTCTCACAGTGTGCATCAGTGTCAGTAAACCTCATTAAAAACCAGAATCTTTAATCTTCTGATTAAATAGAGACAAATTAGAAAACCAGCAGGTTTTATTTTTCATCCAAAGAGACTAAACAAGGATGGCTTTGGGTCTCACTCAACCTTTGGTCCTGATATTACTCATGTTTCTTTGTTTTACTTTTTCTCTCATTTGTCAAACATACGAGGAAAAGTTGTTACAAAAAATGTGCAGGACAGTTTTACACATAAAAAGCTGAATCCTGTGATTTGGTGAAATGCTCCTTTACTAGTTTACTAATCAACATGTAATGATTATTTATTATAGCAGGTTATTTTAGTTCATATTATCTAATAGAATAAAGCTGGGTTGAAAGCATGACCAACAACGACTTCAAGCATTTAAAACTAACTTCTGGGAGTCGACGTTCGTATAATTTAAAACGACCCAACTGGCAACTCTGGTCTGATCTCCTAAACACTCAAATTTTAACCAAGAAATTCAACACAGTGTCATCATGAGCAGATAAAAGTGTTTTCACAGGAACTGTAACGCCTGCTGTGAGCATCCCCATGTAAAGACGATAAACGACAACATAACAAAATACACATGTAAGAATATCCCTCAATAACTTGATATATACAGTTATTAAGATTTTATATTATAAAATACAAAAAACAAAGAAAGTAATGGCATTATACAATAAATATTTTTAGGAGTACTTTGTAAATAAATAAGAATGTTTCAACCAGATTTTCAGGCCCAACGCATCTGAATACTTTATATTTGCAAGTCCGAATTTTTAGACTGAAGCATAATAATAATAATAATAATAATAATAATAATAATAATAATAGGGGTCCACAATTTCCCCATCAAACTGTTTTCTGAATGCAGCATTTTTTTTAATTATTTATGTCAGTTATTATGCTCTTTGTTCACTGAATGTCTTTATTTATTTAGTTATTTATTCATTTATCCTCGTTGACAGTCATATTTTTATATTTCTGCTATATTAAACCTTTTCATTCTTTCACTGGGGCAAAGTCACAGTGCTTCATGCTGTCAGCTGTGTTTCCCAGCCTGCATGTGTGCATGAGCTGGAAAGTTTTCTATTTTAGGTTGGAGCTACTGGTTACTGGCCAGAGCTGTGAAAGGCCGCTCAGGTTTCCTCTTAACAAATCCAATAAACAGGTTATCACTTAAAATCAATCGGACTTGATTCTCACAGTGCGAAGTTATAGCAGCACCTGCGTTTTGAGAGTGTTGACGGGTGACACTTGATGCCACCCCGTGAACAGCTGACTAAAATGCGACATTTTTAACCCTGAACACGGCGGCGTGTTAACTAACAGATTCTAACCAACCCCGAGGAGAGCAAGCTGTTCGCGCTGCTTGTGAAAAGCTACTGTCAGAAGTGGGATTCGAACCCACGCCTCCAGGGGAGACTGCGACCTGAACGCAGCGCCTTAGACCGCTCGGCCATCCTGACTTAGGTGATAGCGCAAGTTTTAGAAACGGAACAGTGCATATATGATGATGGGACTTTCCCACGATTCTGCCTGTAGCACATTTAGATAAAAGACAATGAGAGGAGGCCCTGAAAGCGTCAACAGAGCCGCTCCTGTGAAGATAAGGAAGCGAAAGTTCAAGTTGCTGCTCGTTTACCACGTGATAGACACGCTCGCTCTCAAACCTGCAGCTGTTTGACATTTACCTCGACGGTGTAATGTGACAGTGTAACTGCCGCTGCTTACACAGCAGAGGTGGGCAGATTGATAGCATCATACCTGCACCTTACTAGTTCTGGATCGATACTAAACTTATACTATCAATATTTATTTCAGTCCTTTAACATCAACATGTAGCCCACTGAACTGTGTTACAAAGACATACATTAATTTATTTGGAAATCAATAAAATGTACCTCAAATATCAATGTGTTTTATTGTTTTAAATAATTATTGTTGAAAGTAAAAATCACAGTGACTTAGAGCTCGTTAAAATGCGTTCAGAATATTTGCAAATAAATGATGATTCATCGCATAATGATATCGGTGATACTGGCCTGTACTGCTTCCAGCTCTGAAATATTCCAGCGCAATACACGTGGAGGTTGGACGCTGTAGTCTGCATCCAGCTGTGAGTTTGTGCTGTGGGTTTCAGCCCATCACAAAACAAAACTACAAAACTTTGAACAGAATACAGGAAATGAAGCCAACGGCTAGTTTAGAGGCTGATGTGAGTGGTGATTTAGACCTGACCACTTTCCTGTCATCCAAAAAATAGATAAATGATTCATTATTTCCCCACAGGAGTTCAACTCGTTTTGCAGAGAAGGTTTCGCATCACTGAGACCTTGGATGGTAATTCACATAGAATACCACTTGCAGTGGCCTGGTCAGGTCTTTTAGAAGCAAGGCAATAAAGTATTATATCTTGCATGAGACACTAAAAGGATTGAAAAAAAGACTGCATAAAGAGTATCTAAAGAACAAAGCAAGGAGTTGAACAGAGTGTCTACGCAGTAAAAATAGTATGCCCAATTTTAATGTAATTAAAGTGCTCGGTTTAATTAAAGAATGTGTCATATGCAGGTTGCACTCGGGTTAAAGAGGGCTATGCTCATTATTGCTTTATTCATAATTAATCAGGTAGGTTCCACTGAGCTCGAAAGGGAGACACTGCCACGGTGAAAGGCATGAAACAATAATAGAGATCCAATTAAAAAAGCAGCGTCTTACTAAAAATTTTAATTGCTCTTTAAAGCCGTTACGAGTCACCGGCTCTCTCTCACTCAGGGGATTAAAGTTTTTCTTCACGGAGGCAGAGATCATGGTGATTTTGCGAGTCTTTGTGAGCATCCTCTCCGTGATTGGCTGGGGCACCACACATGCCTGCCATCCTGAAAATCTCAGTCCTGGCAACACCGCCCTCATCTGCATCCGCTCCCATCGACTGTGCTGTTTGAAAAAGCAGAGGGTCCACGACGTTCACGTGGGTTAGGATACAACACCACACTGAGGTGATCACTGGGGGTTTAAACACCACTGATCTGATATAGGTGGGGGTGTGGAGGCTGTGATTATCTGCTGGTTTACATACATCATGTTTGTGCTTGAAAATGAGCTGAATCTGAGCAAAAGGGAAAGATTTTTTAAAAAAAAGGAAAGGGACACACACATTTACACTCCCACTCACCTGCTCCAGCTCCAGGGCCCGCTCAGTACTAATGACAGCGTGATTGGATTATCCAGGCTTTTAGCAGTACCACGGCTGGAGATAAGAGGGAGAGATGCTAACCCACAAAAGGTCAGGCTGGGGTCAACAAGAGGCCAGCCGGGTTGTGACCTGTTGCGTTAGGACAAGGCTTTCGGCAGGAAGGCAGCAGAGGGAGGGAATGAAACATTTTAAGAGACAAATAGTAAGAAGGAAATGTTTTTTTGGGTTGCTTTTTTTTTTTTTTAGCAGAACGATGACAGATTAGATTTCTGGGAATTCAGAGAGGAGGATGCTCCGACCGCCGAAAGGGGAGAGGGAGCAAAGATGGAGTGTGTTTGCAGATGGGAGACGGGATGCGTTGTGACAGAATAGCCTCACAGACACTGCTGGCCTCCTGGTGACTCCACTGTACTCGGCAAACACAAACAAACAGGGAAGCCGCTACCAGCTCCACCGACTCTCTCTGATGTGAGACTTCCCTTTTTTTCTTCTTCTTCTTCATCCTCGCTCACATTTTCTCCCATCCCTTTCATAAAAATCTGCGTGCAAACCATTACATTTGTGTCCAAACACACACACACACCATCACCTTCAGCAGAAGAACATAATTTTCTATGACCCTAAACTACCCTTTGACCATCTGGTAGCAGCCAGAAGGGATTAATGGGATATTAGGATTTGGGCCACGTGTACCACTTGATGTTATCATGGATTTGTGTGCATTCATGGAACTGTGCTATATAATCCGCTACTACACTACTGTCGTTGGACACAAATGTTTGCAGCTGCAGGTGTGAGTGAATGAGTCCAGTTGGCTCTGACTAAGAATAGCTGCCTGTGAGTCAGCTCCCAGCGGGGCGATTCGTTTCTGCATTAGTTCAGACCAGAGGATGTCGACCGAGTCTATTAGAGTGAGTAAATGACAATATTCTCCTGTGATTAGGCCCCTGCACGCATTACACACAAACACAGACACATACTGAGAGAAAATACTCAAAATGTAAGTGCAATATATATGCGTGAACTATATTGCTCATGCTGATCACTTTAAAGACGACCCGGGTTCAAAAGTTCAAAAACGGGCAAATCCAGCTCTCAAAAGGGAGCCGACTATTACACTAATGTCGGTTTCCTGGCTCTCGTTTTCTATTCCATTTTATCATCTGTTGTATTAGTTATCCCTCGCTCTATTGTTTATGAGATGGGGCGATTAAACAGGACTAAAATGTTGGTCCAATTTTGTGTTTTTCATCTTTTCATGTTCGCAGACACACAGATTGCTTCTTAAGATGTCTGTAATGTATTTTAGATTCAGTTCAATTAGACAGTTTTAAAATATATTTTATTTTGGAAAACATGATTACGAGTTGCATATTTTTTGTTTTGTCAGAACTATATAATAGTAGCATTTTTGAAAATAGGAAAAAAAATCCTTTTCACAATACAAAAAATAATTATTTTTTTACAAAAAAAACCAATTTTTTTTGAAAAATTTCATCACTACTGAAACTTACATATAATTTCATACATGATACCAAAGTTGTTCCGCCTTACTAGATAACATATGATGTTAAAAAACGGACAATGAAATTTAAAAAGTAAATAAAAATTTGTTTCCCACACTGTAAATCACTTTTAGTTGAATTAAACTACGTTATATGTTTGTCCAGCCTTGGGACAAAGAAATATAGTCTTAGCACATATTTAAGAAATGCATTTACATGATACCTTCCTTCAAAATATAATACCATCAATAAATATTTAGATTTTTTTAAAGTAGATAATTTGTGTGTTTTTCTCCAAAATGAATTTGTAACAATTATATATATATGTGTGCATGTGTGTATGTGTGTCTTTTAGCTGCGTCTTGAGGTTTTTCCCCCTGTGCTCTGTAGGTGTCGCTCTAACTCTGTGATCTGCCACCTGTTGCTCTGCTTTTTCTTCCTCAACAGGTTCCCCTCTGCTGATTCTCTGCTGAGCCCCAAATCTCAAAAATAAATAAATAAATAAAACATGAAAGTCACATATTTAATCTTTAAAATGTTTGGAATCTAACATTTTGACTCTGCTTCCACAGTCGCTTTTGCTTCGCTGTGAGGCCACAGTGTGTAAATCCTGCCTTGATATTAAGTTGAAGACTGAGGAAGAAACAACGCGTCAGTCACTGTACGCCCAACGACCTTCCAGACACGGTGTCAGAGTCCTCCATTGTTGGCTTTTACCCTGTCTCCTGTAACAGCAGCTACATCACCGTCTTACAGTGATGATGTCAGAGGGGAAGCGGCCTGCTGAACCCGGCACAAAGTGGCACAGACGGCCGATCAGCGTCCCCGGGTCATGTCAGCAGAGGAAGCAGGCTGTCTGGTCATGATGGGCACACAGTGGCACTGTCTGCAGCTGAACACACACTTATACTGTGTGGGGGAGAATTATTTTTGAATGTGGTGCACAGCATAAATTAGCATAGATTTAATAGATTTAAAAAAAAATTGTAAAAAGCTTTTAAAACGTCTTCATCATGATCTCATCTTCTGCTTATTTTCTTGATTTCTCAAAAGCCCTGAGCTGATTTGTTCGCACCTTTGCAGATGATCATTTCATGACAATTAACAGAAATAACACTCATTTTTCTGTAAAAAACTGCTTCCTGCTTACTCATCAGGGTCAAGGGTCAAGGCTGGACATAATTAGCTTTATTTAGTGTTATTTACATGCACATGGGGATCCTGGCTTTTAGACTGAAGGGCTCCAGGATTTCTGCATTTCAGCTGGATGCAGTGATGAAGCAAGATATTTTTAAATCAACGTATCTTTCTTTTGTTCAGTGTGTAGCTGTTAAATCTCTAATTCAAATTAATTAGAGACCCAAAGAACCCCCCCCCCCCCCCCCCACCTAATTATAGTTGATTAGGATTTTTTTTGTTTTACATCACCTATGCTGTATAAAAATCATACTTGAAGCTGATAAGACTTTGAATTTTAGTGTTAAGGGGAGGACTCAAGGCAGGAAAAAAATCTGTATTCACCAACGAGGCCACACCCTTTATCTCCTAGAGCGTCCATCATACCATCACTCATCCAGTTTGTTCCTTATTAGGCAGACATTTCTTTACACACCTGATTTTTCTCCCTCCTCTTATTTCTTTTGTCAGCTGAGCAAATTTTAACCTTACCTTGCATTCCCCATTTCTCATTTCTTTTCTTTTCTTCTTCATGTCCACGTGCCAGGTATTCCTTTTTTTCTTCTCTCTCTATCCAACTTTTCTCTTCCATAAGATAAAAGTATTTAAAGTTCTTCCTCAAACTTCCCCAGTGTTTCCGTCCTCCGCCTCCCACCCGTTCCAGCCCCCTCCTCAGATTTCATCTCCTCTCCATTCTCTTCCCACCGTCTCTCTCCAACTCCCAAATCTTCCCGTCCTCTCCCCCATTTCCCTCCTCCAACACAGTGTTGTTTATTCACTTTTCATCTTTTTTCTCAACTCTCCCCGTTTTCCTCTCGCTTCTCTCCCTTCATCCCCCTCCTCCTCCTCCTCCTCTTCCTCCACTTCTCTGTGCAGCTGGTGAGGCCCTTCCATTAGTCCTGACATGCAGAGGCACTGATTCTGTAAAGGTTGTGACCCCTCGCAGCGGGCTTCACCAGGGCTTAGTCCTACACGCTCACACATCTGCGAGCCCCGGGACGTCCATAGCGTGCACAGCTCTCCCTTTACACTACACACTCGTGCACACGGAGCCGCACAGGTAGACACCCGCATCCAGAGAGGATGTGGTATGTGCATAGTGATGCAAGGGGGGAAAATGCACAAATATGGAAGTGCACACTCTCACGCACACACAAAACTCTG
>NW_024582585.1:136548-169166 GCF_018398535.1 Haplochromis burtoni
CTTCTCTCTCTCTTTCTCACGCCTCTCTCTCCCTCCTTCTCTCTCTCTCTCTCTCAGCAGCTGTAGTCCAATCGTCCTTCTATTATCTTCCTTTTCTATGATCAACATCAGGTGTTTATGTTCAGCCTTCAGGTTTGCCTTGGAGTTTTGTGTCCTTTCACAAACACAGAATCCGATGAAAATAATCAGAGAAGCTCTGGTGTGCTGCTTCAGTGCTGTTACACTGCTGCATGGAGTGAAACCAACTTTGGAAAATGGAATAAATACAAGAAACCTTTATGTACAAGCTCGATAGCGGTGGTGGCGATCCACCATGCTGCATTGTTTCCCAAGTGAAGAAAAGAGACAGTGTTTGTAGACGTGAATGGACTGAGACGTTTACTTACATTAGGCCTACAGAGAAGCACATCATAGTAATTATAGCTCTTTAGTCACACTTTTGATTTCACCGCTGCTTTAATTCTTCATGGCACAGACTCAACAAGGTGCTGGAAACACTTCACAGATATCTTGGTCCATATTGACATGAGAGCATCACACAGTTGCTGCTCATCCATGATGTGAACCTGCTCTTCCACCACATCCCAAAGCTGCTCTGTTATATTGAGATCTGGTGACTGTGGAGGCCATTTGAGAACAGTGAATTCAACGTCATGTTTAAGAAACCAGTTTGTGACATGGTGTGTTGTCCTGCTAAAACACTGTCACATCAAAAAGATATGCTGAAAACACAGCTCAGACTGCATTGCTCTTACTGAATAGATTAGATCAATATAATAGATTTATAGACCCTCAGTCTGTGGTGGCTGTGCACCCTGTGACACCCCATCACCTTTGCTCACCATCATTGTTAATGTGCATGTTGTTACAAATGACAGTATTTAAAGAAATGTGCTTTTTTTTTAAAGCAATTTCATATAACTAGTAAGGGATATTAAGGAAAACTTAAAATAAAATATTAAGGAACCTCATTAAGGAAAACTGCTTAAAAAATCTGAAAATGTATCAGTGGTTAGCTTGAAAGCAGTCGCTGTTCATGTCTATATGAAGAGTAAATGAAAGTGATGCAACTGTAGCTCAGGAGGTAAAGCGTGCTCTCTGCTAATTGGACGGTTGGTGGTTTGATTCTTGGCTGCTCCAGTCTGCCTGCAGAAGGTAAGATGCGCAACACCAAGTTGCTGTCAATGCATTCATCAGAGTATCAGTGTTAGATAGAAATGAATACGAATGCACCATAAGAATCAGCCTTTCAATCATAAATAAAGTGTTTTAACAGCAGTTTAATTCATTTAAAAGTTGCTCTTTCATCAAGGTAAAGTTTCTGTTTATTTGTTCTTAATCTTAAAAACACAATAAGAAAAAAAGATACCAGAGTCAGAAGAGCAGACAAAAATCAAATGCATGTTCCAAAGTTGACATTTAATATAAAAATAAATGGATAGAAATAGTCACTTGACTATTTCCTGTAGCCGAAACCTTTGCTGAAGTTTTGTGTTTTTTACTGATGTTGTAAATTGCTTGTAAGTTCCATCAGTATAAAGACAGCAGAAATTACTTTTGAATTTTGTTGCCGTCAACCATCACAAATGGAATTTTGTTTTTATCCTTAATAATTACACACAACAATAATGTTTTATTGCATGAAGTCTTTATGTTATTTGTTGCCTTTTCTGAATGAAACCTGCTGATTTTGCCAGGAAACATCTCATTTCCCTTCAGTCTTACCTCCGACCTCCTACCTTGTTTTTCTCTACCAGGTTCTTTCTCCACCTCTTGCCACCATTTTCTCTCCTCCTCCTCCCTCCTCTGTTCCTCCCTCCTGTTCCGAGCCTGTTGCTGCTCACTGTAACTGGCAACTTTGCTTCTCTCCCCTTTTGTGGCAATGACAAAGGGGGCCAGTGCCCTCTCGCAGGCTATGTTACAGACTGTCACATGAGGCGGACACTCTGGGACAGCCCGGCGTTATCTACTGTGACAACTCCGATTACTTCCACAGCCTCCCATCTGATCAGCACATCCAATTCAATTAGTGGCAATTAGTCCTGGTCCTCCCTCCTCTTCCTTCTCCTCCCTCCACTGCCACCTACCTCCTCACTCACCCGCTGTGACTCTTCAAAAAAGCTGCCAGGCTTTGAACAACTCGCTGAACCGGACTGGCTGGTGAACAGCTTTGGATTTTGGATTTCAACTTGTAGCCCCCCGATCCTCTCAAGCACCTCCCACCACCCTCGTCCTCATCCTCCAATTATCCAACACACACACACAATGACTCATTCACACATTCATACTCGTACGCACCACCAGAGCACATATTCAAAGTGACACATCACCTAGAAACCGCAGTTTTCCGAACATGAACTCCCACAGATCCGATTCAGCAGCACTGAGGAATGTGCATGAATGAAGGGGATAATTTACACGTACATAACCAAGCAAACGTGAAAGCTCCAGACAAAACTCAAATCACAACTCTTCAAATGATGCAGATATTTTTACACTTTTTGAATAGTTCACGTCTTTTTTGCTATTTTGGAATTTATATAAAACCACATTTCCAAAAAAGTCTATTTAAAAGTTAAATATAAACAGAATGCATGATTTACAAATCTCATAAACCCATACTGTATTCACACTACAACACAGAAAACAATCAAATGTTTTAAACTTTGAATTTCATGGATCTTAAACCTGTATATACCTTTCAGCATTGACGGTGCCTTTCCAGATGTGCAAGATGCTGATTCTATGGGCACTGATGCACCCCCATACCATCAGAGATACAGGCAGAACTGAGCACTGAGAGGATACGGTGTCCATTTTTCCAAAAATAATTTCATGTCTTGATTCATCTGACTACAGAACACTGGACAGTGTTTCTGGATCACGTTCACGTAAGGCTTCTTCTTTGCTGTAACCTACATTTGTGGATTGCACAGTGATCTGTGTTCGCGGACAGCGATTTCTGGAAGTGGCAGTGATTTCCATGACAAAGTGTGTGCTGTTAACACAGCACAGCCTCAGAGCCTGGAGATCACAAACATCTGATACAGATTTTCAGCCTGGTCCATCATGCAGAGAGATTTCTTCATTCTCTGACTCTGTTAGTGATATTAGGTACAGAACTGTAGATGATGAAATATTCAGTGTTTGTTTGTTTTTTAGTATCATTTACTTTTCCAGCCGTTTGTTGCCCCAACGTCTTTGGGATGTTTTGTCATGAAATAGACAAGAAATTGACAAGTTTTATGTTTTATTTTGAATGAAACTGACAGCATCCCAACACTTTTACGATTGGGGTTATACTTGCAACACTGCAAACAGATGAGCACCTTTAGCAGCTTTATTTCCACATGGAGATGGTGGAGACCAAAAAAAACATAAAACTGCTTGGTTCACAGAAAATAACTGAGTTAAATGTTAAACATAAAAAGTTATCAGATTTTAGTCATTTACAGTTTAGTGCAGTGTTGTGCAATATTTTCAGTTGTCAAAGAACATATTTCTATTCGTGCAATATAATATTTCTGTATTATCTTTATTATTAACCTCAGGTTTGTCTTGTGGTCTCTTGTGGAGGCCCTGGCCCCTGGTTTACACCTGCTAAACTAAGTTATGAATTAACACATTAACAGTGTAATTATGTACAAACAGTGCTTCAGAGAATGTACCGGAAAATAGTCTGCACCAGTGCTCCCTCATTCCCACCCTCCCACCCCCTCTTTACTGTGGGGTTGCACACACCTGGCCTTCACAAATTAGGGCCCTGGAAAACCAGCAAGTGGAGAGGAAAGCGGGATGCGTGGGGGGGCGAGGGGTGGGGAGAGGGGGCGTTCGGTCGTCGGGGTCTTTCAGCATTCCGATGGAGCAAAAAGTTAATGACGGGCCTATTGTGTTGTGAGAAAGCTGGCCGGAGGAGAAGTGTTACTGGGAATCACCGCTTGTGCCAGTGAGCAGCGACAAAAGGGGGCTGGCCATAGGCTGCACTGAGTTTTTGCCTTATTTGTATCACTTAGATGTGTGCACTGTGTCAAAAACAAAAAATGCACTCAGTCATCCTCGCTTCTGCATGCAAACATACATCTTTGGAGTAGAAAACCTTCAAATAATGAGCTGACTTATTTGCAAGAAATAAAAAACCTGGATAATTAAGAAGGGCCTGAATGGGTTTGGTTTTGGCACAAAGATAAATGTAAATGTTTGAATTTTTAAATCATATCCTATCCCCTTCTCACTCCTTAATCCCTCCCTTTCCTCCCTCTTCATAAAAGCCGCCCTAACACGCCCGCCTTCCCTGCAGGCCTTAATACATGCTGACAGTTTCCCTCCGTAATTGGTGATCACACCCAGATGGATGGTTCCTTAATTTGCTGTTCCCAATAAAGCCAGGCAGCTCAAGGGGAAAGGGGCAGCAGGGGGAGTTGAGCTGTGAGGTTGTAGCGATGGTGGTGGTGGGGCGATGCTTGATTTTGTTGGTTATAGATACGAGAGCAGTAAACACCCTAGGCTGTGGGCCCGACAGTTTGACCAGGCCTTTGTTCACACATCCGCTGAATAGCAGAAAAGAACCCACCTCCTCTTCCTCAGCCCACTCCTCCTCCTCTTCCTTTATTTTTTCCTCTTTCCCATTAATCCCAGTCTGCTCCCTCTCTCTTTGGGTTCTTCTGTTTTCAGTCCGACCCGGAAGAGAGCACTGCGTGAGCGCTGGAGGATGTGTGCATGTGTGTCCTGAGTTTGAGCCAAGGGTGTTATACGCAAATGATCTCTTGTGTCTGTGTCTCCATTCCCTTTTCAGCGACTAAACGGATTGCTGAAGTCAGAGTGAATGAAGTATGAATGGAGGCAAAGAACTAAATGAAGTTTCAAGGGTTATAGGTTATTGTCTGGGCAGGAACCTCCGATCATGTGTGGTCGTTTTTGGCTCTACTAGGGAGGACACAAATAGAGTGACGGACGGAGGCGAAGCAGAAACCCCCACTACTAATGAGGGCAACCTGCAGTGACCCCAGCGACGCAGAGTGTCACATCCAAACTGTCGGGATGATCTATGTGAACTACAATAATACAAACGTGAGGCATTTGGCCAGTCAGAGATGATATAAGAGAGACACAAACCACTGGAAGAAAGCTGAAAAGAAATCATAGGTTAGTTCTGTAAAACTAAAGACTCCTGTTACATGACACAGCATGACAAACTGCTGTAATTCATATTTATGCAAAACATTTTTTATATTCATTAGCAGCAACTTTAAGCTTCACTGTTGAATTTTTTGAAGACTCCAGCTTGTTCGTGTGAACAGGAAGTGTACTTCATACCCTAAGATTAACAATTGTACTTTGACTAATTAAATTTTCAAATCAAACTCATTACTTTTAGTTACATAGTCAGTGCAAGCCTACAAATATCAAAGTTTGAGCCTGAACTGTAGTTTTGTTTTTTAGCACAACATGGACACGAGTGTAGATGTCCCTGAGTTGTGCTCTCTGTACTTAAGCATCTACCTCGCGCTACAGAAGAGGAGCGAGGATAACGGGAGTGACGTTTTTTTAAGCAGCAGGTAATTTGAAATGCGACGTTTCTATAAGCTCAACAAACATCAGCAAACACACAAACTGTTCGTGTGCAAAAACCAGGACAGGAGGAGAGGCTATATTTAAAGGTGAGGACTGCTCAGTGACACTGATAAACTTAAATCAGATTTTTTATTTATTTTTTTTATTTTGTGAAGTCCTGAAATAATAACTGAGGTATAGACCTCAGTTATTATTTTGTGTTATTTCAATGATGAATGGAAATACTCTGCGTTTAGTGGAGGATAAAACTTGTCACACTGTGATGGATTTAAGCACTGTGGTGGACTGATGCACAGAGGCTGTGGTTTCATGGTCAGAGTTAGATTAGATCAAGTGCTACACTGAACTCAACCTTCATACCAACTTTATACAGTCTAGTATGAAGACAGTGTAAACTGTGTACTGTCAGTGTAGATGATGGAAATCAACCAAGATAGCTGCGAAACATCTGTTGACATCCTGAATTCAGTTGTGTAAATCTACAGAGCAGTAAGCCTCAGACCAGCAGCAGCAGGTAAACTGATCACAGCCTGCACACAAAGAAAACCTACTGGAGCTCCTCGATATAAAATTATTGTGAGTTGTGATCATTTTCCCCATGCTGAGCCACTATAACCAATTTTAGGTTTACACACCAGCTGAATCCCATTTTTATTCCCTGACTGCACTCATTTTCCTGTTTAGGTGTGGAAGCAGAGTCACCTTCTATAATGCAAGCCACACAGAATATTTTTAAAAATTCTCCTTTTTCTCTGCTCATGTTCTGCATAAAAGATTCAAGCCGAGTACGTTTATTAGAATAAGATTTCGGCTGAAATAAAGTTTACATTCCTATCTACTAATATAATGTTATTACATTAATATATCACAAGGTTCAGTTAGTTTTGTACAAAAACAGCTGGTAAAAACGTCCTATAAAGAGCTTCTCTTCAGTTTCTTACTTTGAGTACATTTCACAGACTGTACTTTTTTACTTTTACTTGAGTAAATAAATGTAATCAGTACTTCAGCTTTTACCAGAGTATTTTTTAACACAAGTATCTCTGCTTTAACTTAAGCGCAGAATGTCTCAATGTTTGACATTCTAGGTGGGACCAATATGTTTACATTACACATGCTCTGCATCGGCAGAGCTGTGAAGCCAGATGATACAAACCAATCAGTTAAACTGCAAGAATGGCTTAAAGACATGGATGCAGATAAAACTGAGGTTTTTGTACCCAGCCCTAAAAATCTTAGAAACATGGTGTCTAACCAGACGCTAAGTCTGGATGCCATTACCTCGCCTTCCCGTCACACTGTGAGGAATCTTGAGTATATTATGCAAATGCTTTCTTGACTTTGCGCAAGAAACACAATATGACTAAAATTAAAAACATAATGTTGCTGATGCTGAAAAACTATTTCATGCAGCTATTACTTCTAGGCTGAACTATTGTAATTTGGGGTCTTTACCTTACAAGATAAAGTGCCTTGAGGCGACAGCTGTTGGGATTTTATATAAATTGAATTGAAAGACAATTTATGGCATTAGAATTATTATCAGCACATCGTCGGGAGGAATGAAAGCTTGACTGGTGGAGCAAACAGCATTTAGGAACAGTTAATTACATAGAAACATCTGCTTTGAAGCAGCACTTAATAAAGACATGATACATTAACATGCCTTGGATACAGAAAAAACACATAATTAAAAGAACCTCATTAGACACAGAAGAATGAAACAAACATGACATTTCTGATAATCATGAAATAAGCCAGAAATACAATCAATATCTGATCAAGAGACAGTGAAGACAGTGAAAGCTGTTATCTTCACAGAACTTCATTTATATGAGGCGAATGTGCTTAAGTGCTGAATGAGATACTCAAGATTCCAGCGTAGAGACACAAGCGAGGACACACAGACACTCTATTAAGATTGTCTTATACAAATTCTTAAGTACTTTTTCACCACTAACTGCATTCTGCTCATCCTCACCTCACCTGTTATTTCCAAAAGCACTCTTCAGTCACGTTGAATTGTAAATAACATATTCCTCCTCAGTGTTGCTGAATCTGTAACAAGTTATTGTCGATTCCCCTTGAATGCCAGCCTGATGACCCTGAATGTATGTAAAGTAAAAGAAGCTTTCGGCACAAAACCTTGTATTTATTGGATGAGGAAAGGTCTCTGCCATGCATTAGCACCATGCATTACTCTCGTTGGGCACAAAGTGAAGTCGGAGAAGGAAAGTGAACAATACAGTGGATTTAAAAGCAGCGTTGATCGAGTTTCCTCCAAGGTTTTAAGACTGCTGGCCACAGCTAATGGGAAAAAGATTGCTTCAGAGGACAGATGCGATGTGCTGTGGGAGACAAACGAAGGTGCTACTTTGTGTCCTTGAGGTGTGATCACTTTCTGAAAAATCCACTGACCTAATCAAGCAAGATAAGCACAGGAATGGCTTCTCCACAAAAGCACCTTTATACACACAGCCAAAGCAATCAAGTCAATCTAGAGCTCTGTCCATTGATTCTCAGCATGATCGTCACAACACTGGAATATTCTCAATGCACTCGCTGCTTGTTTCCCATGAAATCACAGCTAGGTTATCTGTCTGCAAGTTAAATGGTCAGAAATGTAAAAGAGGAGACGATACAAATATGTGGCCTGCTCTGGCAAAACAAGATCCACAGGCAAAACAAAACTGGGAGGGAGGTCGTCCTTGAATCCTGTGAAAGTGTAAACCAGTGGCCTCTGCTCCTCTTACACCAACTGTCCAATTTGTTGTGCTGAAGGGTAACTTCTGCACAATAAATTGTGTTCTCAACTTTTTAAGTCTTCAGCTGTGCTTCTTTGTATGCAGCGGGCAGATTCATTCAGCTCTGTGAAAGGCTGAGAAATTGAAATGTTACAGAGCAATCATAGAGGGTGCGTGCAACCACAATGCCACAAAATTACAACTATTACAGGTCACCAACAAATCTTTGGCTTAAATGCCTGTGTGTCCACATTGTGACCTGCATTAGGCCTTGATGCTAGTGTTTGCAGATGGGACCGAAAATGAAATACTTTTATCCTGTGAAAATGCAGGCATGTTTGCTGTTTGCACCACAATGCATCGGCAAACCTTCAAAAGGTAACCATGAGAAAATGTGGTAAAATTAAAATGTTTTTAGCGACACGGTTTTGTATCCTGCTCGAGGATGTACTCATTTGATTTGATTTTCTAATATCTAAATTTGACACATTTTTTTGGGCACTGTAGTTGTTTGGATTCATCATGCAATACCATCAGGGAGGCATCTGATAGATCCCAAATTCATTCTGTGTACCATAGAGGCAAAAAATAAAATAAAATAAAATAAAAATCCAGTATTCAAATTTGTAATTCAAGGCTAGGTTCATACACGAGAAGGAAGTTAGCGTGGTGAACAAAAGTGGCAAGGTGCAGACACAAAACCAAGGTCCAAAAACAGTCTGAGTCTTTACATGAGAAACAAAAAACAGGCCGGAACAGGACAGAAAAACTTTGGTTAAAAAGATTTTACAGAAAGAACTCTCAAGGAGAATATTACAAAAAGCCTGTAAATACTTTTCTGGGAGCTGAAAAACTTTCTGGGAACAAACAAAGGAAGACATGGGGTTATGGTAGGAAAAAAAGTACATTTTCTACAAAGTTCTAAGGTTTTACATATCAGAATATAAAAATATTAATCTGGTCTTTAACTACAATCTATGATGAACACCAACGCATGACGTGTTACACTGTGTCTTTTAACAAAAACTAAACCAAAATGCAGAAGCAGTGTGTGAAAACTGAAAACACGCCGTGACTCAGTAGCTTGTAGAAACAGCTTTAGGGGCAATAAACTGAAGAAATAGGGAGTGCAGAATTATTAGGCAAGTTGTATTTTTGAGGAATAATTTTATTATTGAACAACAACCATGTTCTCAATGAACCCAAAAAACTCATTAATATCAAAGCTGAATGTTTTTGGAAGTAGTTTTTAGTTTGTTTGTAGTTTTAGCTATTTTAGGGGGATATCTGTGTGTGCAGGTGACTATTACTGTGCATAATTATTAGGCAACTTAACAAAAAACAAATATATACCCATTTCAATTATTTATTTTTACCAGTGAAACCAATATAACATCTCCACATTCACAAATATACATTTCTGACATTCAAAAACAAAACAAAAACAAATCAGCGACCAATATAGCCACCTTTCTTTGCAAGGACACTCAAAAGCCTGCCATCCATGGATTCTGTCAGTGTTTTGATCTGTTCACCATCAACATTGCGTGCAGCAGCAACCACAGCCTCCCAGACACTGTTCAGAGAGGTGTACTGTTTTCCCTCCTTGTAAATCTCACATTTGATGATGGACCACAGGTTCTCAATGGGGTTCAGATCAGGTGAACAAGGAGGCCATGTCATTAGTTTTTCTTCTTTTATACCCTTTCTTGCCAGCCACGCTGTGGAGTACTTGGACGCGTGTGATGGAGCATTGTCCTGCATGAAAATCATGTTTTTCTTGAAGGATGCAGACTTCTTCCTGTACCACTGCTTGAAGAAGGTGTCTTCCAGAAACTGGCAGTAGGACTGGGAGTTGAGCTTGACTCCATCCTCAACCCGAAAAGGCCCCACAAGCTCATCTTTGATGATACCAGCCCAAACCAGTACTCCACCTCCACCTGCTCGCTGAGTCGGACTGGAGCTCTCTGCCCTTTACCAATCCAGCCACGGGCCCATCCATCTGGCCCATCAAGACTCACTCTCATTTCATCAGTCCATAAAACCTTAGAAAAACCAGTCTTGAGATATTTCTTGGCCCAGTCTTGACGTTTCAGCTTGTGTGTCTTGTTCAGTGGTGGTCGTCTTTCAGCCTTTCTTACCTTGGCCATGTCTCTGAGTATTGCACACCTTGTGCTTTTGGGCACTCCAGTGATGTTGCAGCTCTGAAATATGGCCAAACTGGTGGCAAGTGGCATCTTGGCAGCTGCACGCTTGACTTTTCTCAGTTCATGGGCAGTTATTTTGCGCCTTGGTTTTTCCACACGCTTCTTGCGACCCTGTTGACTATTTTGAATGAAACGCTTGATTGTTCGATGATCACGCTTCAGAAGCTTTGCAATTTTGAGACTGCTGCATCCCTCTGCAAGATATCTCACTATTTTTGACTTTTCTGAGCCTGTCAAGTCCTTCTTTTGACCCATTTTGCCAAAGGAAAGGACGTTGCCTAATAATTATGCACACCTGATATAGGGTGTTGATGTCATTAGACCACACCCCTTCTCATTACAGAGATGCACATCACCTAATATGCTTAATTGGTAGTAGGCTTTCGAGCCTATACAGCTTGGAGTAAGACAACATGCATGAAGAGGATGATGTGGACAAAATACTCATTTGCCTAATAATTCTGCACTCCCTGTAATTTCCTGTCTCACATCATCCTTCGCATTAATGTGGAGGAGTTTTGGTCCACTCTTCTTTACAATGTTGCATCAGTAAACCTCTGTATCCCTCTGGTGTACAGAGGTGTTCATGGTCAACTCTGCGGCTGCAGAACACGTTAATATCACCAAACTTCACCAAATGCGGTGCTGTGCATTATGACCAGACAGCTCCACTTTGGTATCATCTCTTCAAAGGACATTGTTCCAGAAGTCTCGTGATTTTCAGATCCAACTTTGCAAATCTAATCTGTACTGCCATGTCCTTTTTTAGAGAGAGGAGACTTGCTCCTGAAAACTCTTCCAAACAAGCCATACTAGTTCCATCTTTTTTTCTAATTGTAGGTCTGACTGTGGCGTGATTTTGTTGGGATGTCCAGTCCTGGGAAGATTGTGACATCATATTAGCACATACCTGAATGCTCCAGACAAGCAGACTGCTAAAACTTAATCACTCACGTGCAAGTGATTAGTAGCACCTGGCTGCTACTTAGAGTCCTGGAGAAAAGAGAATCTTCTTGGTGTAGAGGTTTGCATGCAAGCAAATGGTCACTGGTTAGAGTCCAGCTGAAGGCAAAAAACAGGAGAGGCAGGAGCTCACAACCACAGCATTATGGGCCATTTCTTTTAGCAAAAAGAAGAATTCCTGCAACAGCAGGTTAGGTTCTACTACCTTTGTGAATGGGGATGACCACAGAATGCATCCTCAACACCCAGTCACTGTTTAATGGGACCCAGCAGGTCTTGTTGAACATCTTCAGTTTCATCTCACCATAATGATTTGGCCCCTGTCAGAGTAGCTCAGGTCTTTTCAGCTGCCCTTTTTATCCCTTCTGACATGATGGAAAGGAGAACTATGTACTTGTAGTAAACAAAAATAAAAATACAAAACATACAAAAGGAATCTTTATACAGTGAATACATTAAATTCATTCAATTGCACAGAAAAAAAAATTGCAACTCAGTGTTAGTAGTAATACAAGTTGTATGTGTTCTAGTGCTAACAAAGAGGTGAATGGGTAATCCCTTGGCCTGGGCAGTGCTGTGGAACTGCAATTGTTGTTGGCCCATTGAAGTGGCATGCAAAAATTTGTTTTAATTGTTTTAATTGTAACACTTCTTAATGTGTTCATGTTATAAATGTGACTTACTTACAGTCAAAATGTTACCAATCAAGAATAAAACCTCTGAAATGCATCCAGAAGTGGACATTTTATAGTAAAACTCTTGCCTCCTGAAATGATGCCCAGGTTGTACTTTTTTTTTTTAATTCTAAAATTTAAAAAAGCAGCTAACAGGGATTTTTTTTTTTTTTTAATCAATAGCACCACACATGCAAATTTTGGTGCTTGAATCCACTTTTGAAAGATTGTTTGAGAAGTAGGAGCTTTGCAGTTAAGATATTTCAATTTGTTGGAGACACAAATCTGTTGTAGGGTTGCACTATGAAAGGCAGCTGGTGGCCCCTTATAATGAGAGAGGAGGTGAAAGTGGCCTACTTTAATTTAAAATTGAAACCAGTGCTGTGTTCTTTTAAGTGACCAGCAGGAGGCGACGCTTCTGGTTACAAAAATGCCTCCACCTATGGAAAATGCCTACACTTCCTCCTTCTGTGAACTCAGTGAACTTTTGTCCTGATGATTTTGTGGCCTCGGCGACTAGTTTCAGCTCATTCTGAATAAAACATGAAGTTCATTTTGTAAAGCTACTTTATAGCTACAGCGGGTAACTCTGCATATTTGATTAGGCAGATTTTTACACTGGATGCCTTCACTGACACAAACCCCCAGGGATTTGTGCCTCTTACTGGGATCGAACCAGCGATTTTTTTTTTAATACGTAACCAACATTTTTTAAATTATGGTAATTATTACAGTGAGAAAGGAGGATTATCCGGAGCACACTTATTGGCTCACAGCTTGTCAGTCACAGTTCGTTAACCAATAAGTATTCAATCACACAGACAGATCAAACACCTCACCGTCACTTCTGGTTTAAAATACTAAGATGATAACAGTGAAAATGCTCGACCGGATGCTTAAAAACAATATATATTTTTATATTGCACTTTCTCTGGTCATAAGATTCTCAGGAACTAAATCCCATTAGATTTAGATTAGTTTAAAAACAGTTCAAAGCACTAATTTCTAATAAACAGTCATTTCTTCTTCATCTTAGCAATCCCATCAGACATTATGACTTCACCTAACAGGAATCGCACAGGTGCTACTAATTACATCAATATGGCAGCTCAGTTCTGGTCACTTGCATCTACACCAGCATGAAAGTGAGACATTGAATCTAAAGCAGCTAAATGAAATTCAGCTGGGAAATAAATCTATAACATCTATGACCCAACAGTGTTGCATCTCATCCCCTTATCTTTGCGTGATTTTAAAAAAATCCCTCGTGTCCTGTTGTTTCCCCTCTCTCCCTCTGGTCAGTGGGCTTCTTAGGAATGCAGCTCTGAATATTTTTACGAGCTTAAGCACGACACTTGTGTGAATCTTGTCAAAACAAGGAGACATCACTTAGTCCATGAGAGCTTTGAGAGCCAGGTGGGCTTGGGGCCTCCACTGAGGTCTCTGCCCTGAAGATTACCTACCAATTAACCTCTGACCAGACAAGGATGCCCCAACACTTATTTCTTAACCTGTTTTTCCCTGCATTAATTTAATGCACGGATCAGTTTAATTTTGGTCATTTTGCTGTTACAGCTTTGGCGACTGTTCTGAGAGGCTCTCATAACCAAGTGAGACACATCTGTTTGGATGTGGGTCTTCAGCAGTTGGAGCTAGCTGAGGAGATTGACACATAAAGTCCTTCTGCGAGGCTGTTTTCTATCTATGTGTTGCTATCACCCCGCTCTTCATCTGCTCAGTCAAATTAATCCAACCACAACCCCAACTGCACGACCCCTGACCCTGCGCACCTCTTTGAAAGTCACATGACCATGCAGGTGTGGAGGGGTCCCTGGCCTGGCCGACCCCCAATTAGTGACCCTAATTAGTGGAGAGGCCCCCTGATGGGCTGCTGAGCTGCTTTATCAGAGGAGGAAGGAAGAGGGAGAAAGGATGGAGGGATGGAGAAAGGCGAGCGGGGGCAAAAAGGCGGGGGTGGCAGGACAGTGAAGCATTCCTGAAGATCTGTGGACCAAACGCACACCCTCATTCTCACACACACACAAACACAAACACACACTGTGCATATTAAAAGAAAAACAGAGCCAATGTGGAGCTGAAGGTTCATTTGTTGATGCACAACAAACAGCTTCTGAGTGGTGATGTGGAATTGATCTGATGCTCACTTACATGAGCGTGAGTGCAGACTTTGTAGCCGTTTTTCCTTCTTATTCGTTTAATCTCTCGCTCAGACGTCTTTGTAAGACATGCTGCTATCAGAGTAAAAGAATCAAATCAAGTTAAAAAAAATCATCAAGATCACACAGTTTAGATTTAGAGGGTTTTTGTTGTTGAAGGTTTTCATTTCTCTGCTGAACTGTTGTTCCTACGTCACTGGTGGAGACGATGGTATCGTCTGTATGTAAACACACATTCTGGTGTTTGAAAAAAAAAGGTCATCACTTCACCAAACTCTAGTTTTCATTAGAAACTTACCTCAATGTTTGTTTGTCTACATCACCAGGAGCTGAGAAACTAAAACTATGACACAGCTACAACTCACACTCCTGGAAGTACTTATGTTTGTCACATATAATGAAGTTGGGCTAAAATAAACTATTTATAACCTTTATGCCTCTTTAGTTGATTATTAAAAAAGCTATGTATGACAAATTTAATGACAGCAACATCAACAAAACTTTCATTATGTCTTTTATATTCAGATGTCATCAATGGGCCATAGTCAGACAGAGTGTCCAGGTTGTAGAATCAATAGATTCCATAATCTAGAATGGGCATGCACAAGCAGTCTAAATATACAACTATATTTCCTACACATAGATAAACCAGTGTAGTTGATAACAGATATTGCTTTAAGCCTATAAGAGTACTTAGGCTGTATAATGCAGCACATTAAATATTGATTTGAATTGATATGTTATGTTTTGTTTGTGTTTGTGATGCTAAGGTTATTCATTTAACTGAAAAATGTGAAATTACTCTGTGAAGCACTTTGTTAAACATCAATCTGTGCTGAAAGATAGAAAAGCAGAGCTTCAGTATCACAGTCAAGGTTTGACTGCAGCTAAATTAAAAAGTAAAACAAGATGTGGAGAAAAAAAAACATTTTAGTTGACAGAAAAGAAAATAAAGAATAAACTTTAAAAGTAAGAAAGAAAAGAAAACCAACTGAACTTTGTGAACTTACAAAACAAAACAAACAAAAAAAAAGCAAAATTACAAATGAAATCTTCTTAGTTTTAATTGTCTTTATTGGTTTGGTAAAGATTTGTCGGTGTAACCAGCCTTTACTGAGGCGGGCATGTTTACATACCGTAACTGTGAGCCAGCTGCCTTTGTAAAGAGCTATGTTTGTATTGAAGCATCCATTCTGCTTTGCCTAAATATTTCCACTGATAAAGTCTCTCCATATAATCATAATTAGAAAGAATAAACTGTAAGCTAACAAAAAATAAAAATAAATCAAGCAAACTCACTCTGAAAACTAAGTGAAACTCAACTGCACTGAAAACAAAAACTCACAAAACAAATCAAATCAAAACTTATTAAAAAATCAAAATAAAACTACAAAACACAGAACTAAAACCAAAATAAATAAACCAAAATAAACACACTCATCATGTTAAGTGACTTTATGAAGTGTTTGAAGTGAAAATTCAGTGAAACAATAAGCGCACTCCTCAAACACCACGGTGAAAATAAAGTTTAAAAGTAACCAAATAAAGCATTATCTGGTTTTTAAAAATATAAAAATTCCCTACTGTTTAAAAACGTGTAATTTACACACCTCATCTACCTTACAAAGCTTTTGTACTACTTTGCCTTTGATGTTTAAATATTTTTCTAATGTTATTTTCTTAAAATCTTCACATTTTTTAAATGTATTATTTAAAAATAATTAAAGTAAGAAAAGTATGAAAAAAATTACAAAGTTTGTTCACTGATTCTTTTTACTATAATTCTTTCACTGTTCAGTGACTATTCGTTTGAACTAGTGCATTTTAATTACTAATTATTGATTACTATTACAGGCATTATTGGCTCAGTTAAGCTGCCACTGCACAAACTAAAATAAGCCGCTTATTAATTGTTATGAGTCAAACTGACAGTTTGATAATAGTTTTTGTTCTATTTATTTTTAGTAAAATACTGATTTTTATTTTTCCAACCATGTGTTTTTTTTTCCCAGGCAAATAAAGTTAAATGCAGCAATAATTATCCTTTAAATAGCTGTTGATAAAATTGCACCAATTAAAAACCATTAAAAACCAACAAGTTCAGCCTTGTTGCTCCTCCCTGGAAGCTGTTTATCACCAAAGTTTCTTCCCCCGCAGTTACTCTCCATCCCCGCCCAGCTCTGCCCTCCCCTCCTCCCAGCCCCTCTCTAAAACAGCCCACCCATCTGGTCTTCTTTCTGCTGGCCCTCTCGCTTCTTCCTCGCTCAAATAAAGGTGCCAATCACTATAATTGGCACCCTGCAGATCGATTGTCCCTGTTTGGAAAGGTGCCCCTCACCAAAGTCTGGGCTTACAGGGGGATATATGTGGTATTTTACCTTCACGGCTTTGAAAGAGTTACAACTTGTTCTTTCTTTGCACATAATTCTTCACACTGACATGTAATTTGGGGGACTTTTGGTAAGAAATAATAAAAATGTGATTCATGTGACATGTCTGCGTCCGCGTGACCCAGCGGTAGGTGCTACATCACAAAGGGTTCATAACAATCTTGGTGAATCTCAGACTGCCTTCTGTGAGGACCAAACATGTTCAGTATCTTTAAACTGGAAAAGCTAATCACAGCTATTTGTCATGACTGAAAGATCTTCTTTTTTCATTAGGGAATAAAAACGGGTTACAGGTGGGTGAAAAGTAGCTGTAAGTCCAGTTTTTGTGGGTAGAAAAGGGGATAAAATAACCCTTACACATTTATTGAATATGATTAGATATTTTTCCTATTTATTTCTTGCCTTTTCCTTTATAAATATACGCTGGTTGTTAGGGCTTACCATTAGAACATGTTTACACTGGCTTTAATAACAAGAGCAATAATAATAATGCCAAAATATACCCTCACTGTACAGAATCTTTTAAAGCACTGCTCTTTGCATTTAAATCTGAGGTTTGTTTAGGGAAAACCGACCAATGAGTTTATAAGGTGTCAGCAGCGCTCTTCCAATTCTTCCTCTAATTTGACCTTCTCCACTATAATAAATATTTTTGCAATTAAAAACATCAGATTATTATTTCATACAGGCAGAATCACATGAGTTATTTCACATTTCGTGAAGTATATTCTCATCCAATTAATGTCCCAAGGACGTGCCAATTCAGGCTTTGTGCGCCACCATGCAAACCAAAACATAATTAAAGTGTGAGGAATTTAAAAGGCAGCACCTCCACAGAAAGGCCTGGAAAAAAAGAAGAAATGAGCCGTCCACTGCTTTGATTTGCCAAGCGGATAGGGAGAGGCCAAGGTTTTTAATAAAGCTGTAAGCAAGCTAAGGCACTTTCAAAATGCTCGGAGTGGATGGAGGAAGCTCAAGCACGCAGATGTTGGTCATGTTTGTTCACTGACAAAGACAAACGAAATAAGCCTCTGCAAGGACTGTGGATTACAAATACTATCACTCACAACAAACTGTGAAATAACTTTTTTTTTTTGAGGGGGGGGGGCATTTATTAATTATTATTTTCTTTATATTCACTCTTTAAAGTTGCATTTTTGGCCCTGAGGCAGGCCAGAGAATGAGAAATAAAACAGAACACAGGAGGCAAATTACATAGACATATATTTATATGCATATGAATAAAAATACATATACATATTGTACAATATCTTGGCAGAGCGTGAAAACTGCTCTGTCAGCCCAGAAACAGAAAGTAAGCCTCTTTAAATAAGTGCAAAATGTTAATGAGACAAAGAATTGTAAAGCATATATAAAGTCTTTTTTTTCCAAACTTTCTTTCACATTTTGTTTTTCCTGTTAAAATCACACGGAGCAGACATGGAGATAACTTGTGCAAAGACCCATTTATATATATTTATATATAAATTTATATCTATGTACATACAGTTTGTTCATCATAAGAAGTAGCTGGTGCCATTAGCTTGACATTAAAGTACTGCTCAAAGAAAAGAAGTTAGGGCCTCTGCAGGACCTAGGCTGTGCATAAACCAAAGAGTAAACCAAGCAGAATCAGTTTGTTGTCTTCAAAATAAACGGAACATTTTTCTCACAATCTCAAAGGACGAGAGCCGCGAGGAGGCCCGCAATGTTCCTGAAATGGTGGTCTCGCTTAAACAAGTGCAAGATGTCACACACGCAACAAAAGCAACACTTCCACGCTTCAGCTGGAACGAGAAAAAGAAACTAAGACGAAGGCTTTGTTGAACTGATGCAAAGCTTTACCCCATTTCCTTCTGTCAGGGAGAAGAAGGGCCGTCTCACTTATCCTGCTGTCCCCCCTCAACCTGAAGCCTGCATCTAATGAGCTGAGGACGCATTACAGTAAGTCCAGAAAGCATTCAGTGGCTGAAAGTTGAGGGAAAATATGGAGTTTGAGATTTCTTTTGCAACCACTGAACATTTTCTGTCATCTCACATTGGATGGGAAATGAGCTAAGAAGTTCAGTGTCTTCTGTCTTGTGCAGCTTAATGCAAAACAGTAGAAACACTTTTTTTTAATATCCAGCAAAAAAAAAAAAAAAACCAAGAGAGAGAGACAGCAGAGGAATGAAACAACCTGGCTGTGAGAAAAAGACAAATAAACGAAAAGACTACATTGGCCCTACACGAGAAGCAAGCCTCCTGACCTCTCAGCTCCATCTCTCTGCTCAATATTTGATGCCAGAGCATGTGAATTATGGATGGTGCTTATAGAAAATAATACAGTGTTCAACAACATCACAGGTGCACTGCTACAGAAACCTACGAGTAGATAACAGGGGGATTTTTTTCTCTTTTTTTTTTTTTATTGCATCGCTGCTGGGCTCTAAACACAGGAGCAACAACAAATCACCAGCTACTGGCTGCTGGTACACGGGTGCAAAAAGGCCCGGTGAGCTGAAGGTCAGAATCTTTCCTGCACTCAGAAAGAAATGTATGTGCAGCCAGAAACGTGCCCGGCTGTTTTAAACGTAGCCCCGGCCTTTACTTACAGGCACTCTTTTTCTTCTTTTTTTTAAATTGATGTCATGGCAGTGTCCTTTTTCTTTTTTTTAGCACATGTCAGGCCATCTTCAGTGAGTGTAAGAGAAAGAGAGCAGGAAATAAAACTCACAGTGAGGTGAAATTTAGAAATGAATAGATACATGGGAAAACAGACGAGAGACGGGAGTGAAAAGGGGGCAATAACTCATCTGACACGCACAAATTGAGGGCAAACTGTTTCGAATAGCAGGCTCTCGCGGTTGATTCTGATTTGCTTTGGACAACAAGGAAACCTGGACAAATGGCATCTCATGGGGAAGAGAAAAATGAAAAATACAGGTCATTCAGCCACTTCCTTCCTTCTCATTCAGCCCTGAATGAATCAGACAAATGCTCTGTCGGTTCTAACACACAGAGATCAATTTAGCTTCAAATCAATCAATTAAAGAATGCAGCTGAAAGAAAGCTGCAGATTATTTCAGGAGGGGAAATAACTTAGGATGTATTTTTCCTGGCTTTAATTCTGAAAATCACCTTCCTAAGAAAATAAACTTCTCAGGAAGGGTGAGGGGGTGAAAGTGGAGGAAATACAGGATGATGTAGAAACGCCATAAAAACATAAAGTGCTTTCAATGAGTGGTGAACGCAGACAGGCTGAGGTAAAGTGTAACAGGAGGGCAAAACAGGGCGGCTGAAGGAAAATCAACAGCCTGAGATTTTCTCATGTAACGCTGCGGCTTACTGTATCCTGAAAATGTTCAAAGAGATTAAGATTAGGGATGTGATGACCCGGTAAAACAGTACTTAGGTAGCTTTCATGTTGTTGTAACATTTCAAAAATAATAATTAAATAAACAAACCTGAAAAAATAGAAAAATTACACTATGGGTTATGAAACAGCAAATCCTACAGCTGTCAGGAAATCCAGCAGTAGGAACCTCTCAGAGCAACGGCCAGGTGTTTGGGGTGTTCAAGCAGATATCCTCTTTCATCCATTCATCATAGCCGATAAATTAAAAGAAGCTAATAAAAACTAAGGGATCATCACTACATAGCCAATGATTCTGCAAACAAAGACCTTCTTTTATCCTCTAAATGGACCGTTTACCTCGGTGCGACCAAAGCAGACCTCGAGCAAAAACCAGAAAGTTTCCGGTACCAAAAATCTGCATATTCATCAGTTTTTTTAATCCAAACTGCAGCTGCAGCTAACGTTTTTCATCATCAGTTAATCTGACAAATGTTTTCTCAGTTCTTCTTTTAGTATGTGAAAGGTTAGCGCTGCGGTCGCTGTACCATCACAAATCATCTCGTTTGAAAAGCTGAAACCAGAAAAAGTTACAGGTTTGTTTTGTTGTTTGTTTGTTTTCTTTTGCTTGAAAAGCGATGATAAACAAGTTATTATCAGAACTGTTGATTCATTTTAATGTGTGATGACTTAACGATGGAGCTGCAGCTTAAGCGCAGAGATCTCTGCGCTGAGAGTCGGTGCTTATTCTTTATGCCTCTGAAAACTTTCTCGGTCTCAGCGTCTTGAAGACAAGATTACAAAGGTCAAACTGATACCGCTGGCCCGGGTTCAAAGGTCATCTCTCTCAGCCCGACCTCCACTTGCTTCACCGGCCAGAGAACGCACGTGAGGTGCTTCTCGAGGCTTTATCTGTAAACGCTTTGGCAGACACTAACCAGCCTTCTTTTCAGCTTTCTTTTCATGTTAAACTGTTAGATCTAGATATGTGATTTTTGCACCATTTGTCCAGATCCTACCACATTATGTTTCATACACAAACACAACCAAAGAAACTTTTACAAAAACTACAGCTGGACACCAAACAGACTGATATTAAAATGCTACAGTTCTTTTTTTTCTTCTTATTCTTATTATTATCGTGAAAACACATCAACTAAAATCAAACATGGCCACGTGTACAGGAATAGAAATGTGTACATAAAGCTCTCTTTGAAATACCGCTCTTCTCATTTTTTGTTTTGTTTTTCTTTTTTTAATCCTGAACAGTAAATGAAGGCCTGTATAGAGAGAAAAATCACACACACACACACACACACACACACACACACACACTGGACAAAAAGTGAAGAGTCGCTTAAAACCACTGCAAAGAGAGTGGTGATAAAAACATCTGCCTGTCGGAGTTCACGCAACATACACACATGGCATTTTTTTTTTTTTTTTTCAAAAATCCACAAGTTTGTTTTTTTTATGTGGGAGGGTGAAATCATCACTTCCTACCACATCAAGTCCTTTTCACCATTTTGTGTCAGTGTGCCAAACAGTGCAGTGGCACAAAATGGTGCTGTAAGAAAGCGACTTCCTCTCTTTTCTTTTCTTTTTTTCGCACTTCTATGAACCGGGCTGCTTTATTTGCCTCACTGCAGCCACTCAAGAGTCAAACAGGTGGCAGGGAGAGAGACTGAGGAGAAAAACTCTTCCAAAGACGAGCCCTGCTCCCCCAGTCGTCCCCTGAAAGAGGGACATTACACTTAAGAAACTGTCTTCTTCCCACCCAGGTCTGCCTCCTTCCTGTCCAGCCGCATGTACGGCTCAAATGCTGAAGAGCCGCAGCCGTAGGAGGACGACAGTTCGTGGTGAGCGCTCCCCAGGAGCGGCATGGAGAAGCAGAGGGGGTGAGGTGGCGGGACACCCAGCCGCGGGGAGGGCGGGGTGCCCCCCAGCGAGGGCAGAGAAAGCCCGAACGTCCCTCCTGGTAGGGAGCTGGGAGGAGTGCTGCTGCTGATCCCTGGAGAGGTGGAAGAGCCTCCACCCGGGCTGCTCAGCAGGGAGCCATTTGCTGGATGAGACGGAGGCCCCAGGAGAGAGTTAGGTGGTGGGGGGGCAGGGCCTGACAGGAGGCGCCCCTGCTCTAGGAGGCGCAGGATGTTGCAGGTGGCCAAAGACTCAGACGTGGAGGAGGAGCGCTTGTCTGAATCCTTGGTGGTGTCCTTCTTCTGTTTGGTTCGGCGGTTTTGGAACCACACCTTCACCTGCGAAGGCAAACACAGTCTGTCAGCGGTGGAGTCGGCAAAAATGTTACGAGAAGAACTGAGAGATGATTTTGCCAAGACTCAAAGAATAGGACCAAATAAATTTTCAATCACAGTCGTGAAAACCCTGATTTTATTGCACCTTTTCTTCATTTCAGCACTGGAACGTCTCCAGAATCATCACACTGATTCACTTCATGCCAAAAGCTACACAGCTCCCAAAGTCTGAGGACACTTTGTGACCTCAAGTGCACTGCAACAGTAAACCAGTCATAGCCTCAGAACTCCATGAAGAACAAACAGAGATAGTTTAAAATCAAGGCAACAGCAAATGGATCAAATCTGTTGTTTCTGTCTGCAGCTTTGACCACGATTTTGCCCACTTTTTGGCCCTAAGAGGTTTGAAACACTGGAAACTAGAATGCAAAGGGAAAAATAAAGTGAAAATTTGAAGCTGAAAGAACAAAAACGCTCTCGAAATCGTTCAGTTTCATCGTTCACAAGACATCGTGTTAACTGCAGCCAAACAGCAAAAGCTTGGTGAACTCTGTCTGTCCTTGTCTGCCATATTTAATTAATGAAGTGCAGCTTTAATGTACAGTATGCTTAAAACTTAGGAATGGCTACGGGGAGGCTGATTGAAGGGAACATAGGGGTCACGGGGTCACAGCTCATAGAGACACACCTCTGTAAGGAGTCACCCATGAAAAATGTATAACATCCTGACCGAGATACAGCTAACTCCGTGTTTCGCTGCAGGTTCACTGTATCGCAGAGTGTGGCGCTAAAATGAGCAGCGTAATAATTCAGCATTTCCAACAAGCTCTCGCCTTGGTCTAATCAAAAATGAATCAAAATCATCAGCAAAAGGAGTCTGAAACAAGTTCAGGAGAATTAGGAAAGCTTCTGTGGAACGAGACGTTGTTACTTACAAGTATTCTCATTTGATCTTTACTTAAGAACTACAATTCAAATTAAGGTTATTTCACTTTAAATAAAAAATAATCATAATGTTATTTTATTTTTTAAAATTTTAGCAATTAAATTTATTCTAGTTCATTAAAAATAAAAGTTAGGAAGCTGTATGAAAATAATTTTAAAAAGAAGAACTGGAGCAAAAAACAACTGAAATAAAATAAAAGAGACTTGGAGTATGTGGTTAAAAAAACTGTTTGACTGATTTTCACCCCTGAGACATGTAAAAAGAAAACTTTAAAAAAGTTAACTAAAACTAAATAGAAACTAGGAAATCCCTCCTGGAGACTGAATCAAAAACAAAATAAGTAAATACATTAAAAGCAAAAATAACTCTGTGGTGTCAGATGTGATTTAGCTTAACAGCCTAAATACTAAAGCTGCTACGCAATGCTCCGTTTGTGCTATAAAAAGCAGTAACTAGAAGCAGCTGTTTTTAATTCTCGCTTCAGACTTTAAAGCTGTTTTGAAAGATTTCAAAGTACATCGACATATAATGTTCATTTACATATTTTCAGTTTCAATTCATCAGCAATTTATAGAATAATTAATCTACAGATTTATTTCTGAACTAAATGATAATCAGGAAGAAAAAGATGCAAATGCAAATCTGAGCAGTTTTTCTTTCAGCTAACTTCTTACAAGCAGCTTATTTTCTACAGGTTTCCTTACATCCTACCTTCTGATTACTTCATTTTGTTGCTGAGGTTGGAAACCAAGCTAAACTAAACCAAAGAGATCTCCCCAGGGATTTACGGTATTAAATAATATTTGTTAATCATGCCTCGTTTATCGCCCCACTTCTTCTCCGCTCACATCTATACGGTGTAAATTTATCCAACATTACACAACAGACGTTCCTAGAAATCCAGTAATCTAATCCCTGGTAAGAGGGGATTCCTGTTACAGGAGAAACATATAAACCTGTGAAGGATCTGCAGCTCATGGTAAAAAATAAAAGAAAAAAATACTTTCATATGACTGTGTTGATTGCACAACAGCCAAATGACACATACGAAGGAACGTAAAGCTACGTGAGCGTAGATCCACAGAGAAGTTATGTGTAAACTGGACCCAATGTGGACCCCAGAAAGTGGTCACATGACCCATCGCTCTGACAGAGGGTCTCGTAGGAACCTACAGGCTTAAAACACCATTTCAACTTCATTTCATCAGGCTCACTGAACATGTTTGGCCTGATCTTAAACCTCATTGCTGCTGAAAATCACTGCAGTCCACTGGTAGATTTCCAGCTGCAAGTAAGAAAAAAGGGGAGTCGTCATGACCTGGGGTTTGTGTTGTGTTTGAGCAGAAACAAATTAAGAAAAGAAAGCACAGCAGCTGTGTGCTGAGATGGACTCGATCTGGATGTCTTCTGATGCCTCAGGGGCAACTGACAATGTTTCTGTGGTTGCTAGAAAAGCTATTAATGACTAAGCCTGTGACTGTAAATGCAGAGAAGTTTTTAAAAAGATCACATAAAAAATTAAACTGACTCCACGCGATGGCCGCTGGTGCAGACATGACTGGTATTGGCCTCTTGCTTTAGTACTAAGAAGGTAAATGATCATTGTGGAGAGCAAAAGAGGAAATGTGTTTGCTATAAAGCATTGAATAACCATCCTTTGTGACTTAGCCATTAATTTGGCCTTTTAAATCAATCTGCATTTTTTACTTCTTAATTAACCTCCGAGGACCTGGCGTCCACATATGTGGACATCACATTTTGGGTTATTTAAACTAAAATACTCAATTTTGCTCTACTGATATCCACTTACGAGGACATTATACTGCCATTGTTCTATAAAACTTTTAAACGAATATCCTCATATGTGGCTCTTATGTTCCTTAAAAACAAAAAGAAGGTTAAAAAAAAGTTGGTAATTCTTTGTTTTTACATTCATTGGGCCCCAATGACCCCAAATATCAAAGAGAAATTAAAAATGCGTGCCATGGAAGAGTTCTTAGGAGGTTAAGAATAACCAGACTTTTTTGGCAAGTGTTGCACTTCCATGACAAGCAGATATCCCAGGTAAGATTTCAGTTTCCATCTGCTGATCATAAAAAATGCAGATCTGACCAAATCAAATCCCCAGAAATGTGTCCCATGCCACTGGAGGCTTCCATACATGCTCATCTAATCCCGACTTCTGTGAGATTATGGGACATTTAGGGGTCTAAGTAAGAACTCAAGGGCACTTTGATGGTTCCTACGTACACATTTCGATCCTTCCCAAGGACCCTGCGGTCCTTCTAGACTCTTGCTGAGAGACGCTTTTGTTCAACTGGTATCAGCTAACTCTTATCTTCCAAAACATCAGAGCAATCCAGTAAGGCAATAATCTAAAGCTGTTCATTTTTATTCAGATAGTCAGTCTGGCTGGTGTTAACTACAGTGTCACTGTAACAGCTACTAGTTCAAGTGAGATCATAGTTCCAGCTACTGACCGTGACACAAATAATGAGATCAGAGAGGATCCAAAGAATCCCACAGCTCAGAGAGAAATACTGATGCAAGCACATCTTACTGCAAAGACCCAAACAAGGCGCGCGGGGGGGGGGACGACGTCAGAGACGGAGATAAGAGGGGAGAAGAGGGGAGGGACAACAGGAGGGTGGGAAAAGCATCAGAAATGATGTGTGCAGCATCGTGTCCTTCCTTATAGTCCAGATTTCGTCCTCGTTAGCTCACACACTACCCTCTAAGACCTCTCTCTGTAGCTTCACGTGCCTGCCAAATATCCAGTTAAAGGCTTTCACTATGGAGCAAAATCCCTTTCCTCAACCCTCATTGACGTGGGCGTGGCTTCCTCTCCTGCTCACATCAGTACCCTCCTATCCACTGCTCCAAACAAAAGGAGGGAGGGGTGGAAAAAAAGCTTTCCGATGTTTTACAGAGGGAAAATGATGAGAGGAGAAGAAAGCAAAGCTGCCTTCGGTACATCTACACTATTGGATGTAAATCCTTTTTTAATGGGATCCAGGGTTCAGCGTGGAAGCAGAGATTACCGAGGGAGATCTGGATCGGGTGTGACCTGCATTTGCCCTAGACAGGCAGACAGGCTCACCCTCTGCACCACGCCCTAATGCAGTACAGGGGGCATGGTCGGGGCAAGGGTGAAGAGTTTAGGACTGAGTCCTCCATGAGGTTATATTTAAAACAATCCAGCTTACGAACCAATATCCATCTCATTGTGTTTTCAGCCCAGACGTCCTTATCACTACATCATGGAATAACAAGAGCTTCATAAATAACTCCTCCTCAAATGCCATTAATGATGAAGAAGAGCTGCTATTAAAGGATCAAATGTTTCTTACATTGGTTGAGCACTCGCACTGAAGCCTTTGCATTAAAACCTCACAAATACATGCTTTCATGCTTTGAAGAGACAGAAATTTACTATATATTATTGCTTTTATAATTATTATTAATAATTACAACTCTGTGGAGCTGTGGTACGCTCTAAAACAGTCTTTTATTAAACATTAAGAAGTTGGTTTATCTATTAAATGATATTTACAGGTGCAGGCAGGCTTTTTGTGAATGTTCTTGTGTGGAAATATGTCATTATATATATGGCTATGTTGAAAAAAAAAATCACATATGCATGTCTGTCTTGACCAGTGGATCTCTAGTTTAGTTTCCAGCGTGCACGTCACTTCTTCTCCCTGAAACCAGCCAATGCTGAGCAACAAAACACAATGTAAACAGTGATGGGGTAAATTCAGCCAGGTTGGGGTACGTTCAACAAAATGGAGAGATGATGAGGCCGCCGGGCACAGGTCAGAGGCCTTCACCGTGGTTACAGCCAGCTGCAAACAGCAAGGCGGGCAAACTGGGTTAGAGGTAGAAAGGTTAAGCCAGATCAAGACCCAATGTACAGATCAAGTGGGCATATGTGTGTGCACCTAAGCTTTGCTGTATCCAGCTAGAGATGGAGAACTGGAGATCATGAAAAGATTTATTTGTGTTTAGATACATTTATAATTCTCAATTTCTTAATGGGGTTTTTTTTTTTGTTTTTTGCACTTTGACCCTTTTGTTGTATGCACTTGACCCCCCCGCACAATTGAAATCATTAACTACAACATCCTAGCAGCACTCTCTGACTGTATAATGGATGTGTAATGCAAAGTGAAATGCGGCGCACTTTCTACGACTCCTCCATCCGCTTGTTGCTCCCACTGTGACCCTGTTGAGATCCCCTGATCTCAGGCATGTGACGAACACACAATGAAAACACTTTTCCATGGAGATTGTACCAGGCACACCAGGGGCCACTGAACCATATATAATGCAATGATGGATGCTCAACTGTATGTAGCGCAATGGGCCACTGGCGACTCAGCTGTACTGTATGCGATGGGTTGGTAGCGGCTAGCTAATGGGCCGGACCAACTATCTATTATAAACTTACTGTCCTTTTAGTTTTGGGAAACTTACACTAATATCTATAAAACTGTTTCACAAAGATGATCAGTCGTATTTATGTCTCTGCACCTAAACTTAAAACTCACCTGTCCGTTTCAAAATAACCATCGTTATATTTGCTCACTTCTTAACCACTACCCTGACATTTGAATCATTTACATGCTTTTATTGTGAAGCCCCGTGGAGCCTTTGTTCTCAAACGCCCGCATAACCATGTTGTTTTAGCAGATGGCATCACGTCACACCGAACCTGGCCTCTCTCCATTGGCTCCCTGCATGTTTTACTTTAACGCGCAGCAGAAATGCTCCTCCATCAGGGCCCCTCAGCTCTGCACAACCTACCTGAGGAGAGGCGCTTTAAACCGTCGAGGACTTCCTTAAATCACTTCTGAAAGCATATTTTGATAAACTCATTAACGCAGTGCTGTTGTTTATTTTCCACTGTCTTGTTTGTTGTCTCCACTGTTGCTGTAGCTTTTATAGCTTTTATTCCTTAAATGGTATTTATTAATATTATTGACATTTTGCTTTTCGCCCCTTTCCCCCCCATTAATGTTTGGCTTTCTGTTTTAATTTACCTTCTGTGTCCTGATTTTGCTCGTTTTTCAAAGCACTTAATAATAAGTCTTTTTAAAATGTGCTCTATAAATGAAGTCATTATAATAAAATGAATTTTTTCTGTACACACAGCAGAGGATGTGATCTCCTCATTGTTTCTGGGTATTTCAATATCACTTCTGTCGAGTATCAAAATGTGTGGTTGCAAAGAATCCCAGAATCTGCCCGTTTGAGGTTAAATGTACCAGATTCGATCATTTAAACACGTTCATGCATGAAAAAAATAGTAGTAATATTGTATTAAAAGTAAAATCACCTCAGTTTAGGACTAGAAATCATTTTCACCTGCCTGATATTCACATCTCCCCTCCAAACTGTTGTCAGCAACACATTTCACCTGACCTCTAAACCTCAGAGCAGCTCCAGGTTCACTCAGAGGTTAACCTCGTTTTATAGAATCGCTGTTAGACATGGCTGCCTAATCCTCCTTAGCACAAAAGCACTCGGGACTGTTATGAGCCCCACCTCTCTCACTCTCTCTCTCTGCCCCTCCTTCCTGTCCTCTGTCCAATGACTGCTCTCCGTTTAAGCCATTACCTCCTCCCCGCGCACACTGCAACGTTAGCGATACACCGCACGCATTCAGCAAAAAAAAAAAACTCAGCAGGTGTTTGGATGTGGTCCATGACTTTTTGTGCATGTCACCCCGCAGTCACTTGAATTTCCCATCGCCTTCGGCACATGGTCTCGTCTTGGCCGCGCAGCCTCGTGATGCCCAAATCTGTGACAGTTGTTATTTTTTTTTCCATCTTCCTGGGGAATCACAGCTGGTAAAAGCAAGCTACAATAAAGTGCGACTCTAGCTTATTCTTAGATTTCATGTCTGTGCATGCATCACCTATAGCACAGGGGGTCCCGCATCTCCTCTGCTCAGCAGCTTTCCTGTTAAAGACTTTAGAGTGTTTTAAATGAGCCAAAATGAAAGCATGTAAAGCCATCTATGCTACTAAAACACTGTCGTTAAGGCCACATTTTAGATACTTGTACTCATCAGTATTTGACTGGATTCATTACCTTCTAATTTATTTAATTTGCTCCGCCTCCACATTTGCTGCGTTTATCTGACTGCTTCCCAGCATTCCCATTTTCAACCACAGGAGTCATTACAATTGTCAAACTGGAAATCTTACCCAAAAAATAAGGGCCACATGGGAGACCTTTGACCCCTCTAATTGTCTGGCAACTTGGGGTCAGCTTTGTGTGTGTCTGTGTTTGTGTGAGTGTTTGTGCACATGAAGTGAAAACCTCTTGTATCCAGTTCTGCTGATTTCCTATTTCCCCATAAGCTGAAGGATTACAAGTTGCTCCATATGTTTGTAAAATTACCCTCTGCTTGGCTTCACACACTCTTCACTCTGCCAGAAACTGATGAAGCAAGTCAAATCAATCTATGAGAGTGATTAGGGACAAAGGCGGCGAAGAATTAATTGCTGTTATGTTCTGATTACCTAATCAGTTGATTAGATAATCAGAGCTTCACAGGTTTCTTCCTGACCATCGCTAAGTTGGACAAAGTTCCCATTTTGAAGACGACGCTCGAGTTTTAGGTCACTGCAGACCGAAGAGGAAAGAGTTTGTTTCTTTTCAGCACCAAGTCCAAACATTTAATCTGAAAGCACAAAGGCAGCAAGTGTCCGTCTTTCTGTCTGTCTGTCTGTCTGACAGCCTCCCTTCCTATCTCTTTCTCCATTCTGAGTGTTTGGACAATCGCCGTACTGTGCGGCCGCCTCTCTGCTACATCTGCAAAACTATACGTAATGGCCAGGCCCTCTACGCTCCAGACGATCGGCCAGACAACGTCTGTCTGGGCCGTCATGGAGAACAATACGCACAACGAGCACATTCACTGTAAGCAGACACCCGCAGGAGCACGGCTCGTCGTCTTGTCTCAGAGGAACATAGCTGTCTTTCAGGGATCCATCGGCATGTACGTAAAATCACTTTCTGCTTGTGTTATCAAAAAAGGAATTTTGTATATCTAAAGGAGGAAAATCGGATTTCCCATAGGGCTTAATCAGGTCCATAATACACCTCTCTTGCTATTTCCCACTAAAACATTGACCGTTAAATAATATCATGCAAAGAATTTTGCACAGTTGCACAAGCAAACGGTAACTTCAGTTTCATAAGAGGTCAGAAAGGTTCATCGAGAGCCACGTTTCTCTCCTTTTACCCTCACATAGTGCTCAACATAACAATTATTAATTCATTAATACATTTTATTTATGAACCACTTTGCAAGCTGCTAAGAGAAGCCTTACACAACTGGTTACAAAGCCAAAGTTACAGGTTTTGGGATCCACATTAGATCATCTGTGACCTCTGACCCCTCTGCAGTACAGTAGGCCACAAAACAAAAAGCAACAAACAGCATCATTTGAAGTTTTTACAGCCATTAAACTGCTCTCCAGGCTGTTTGGCATCAAGAGACAGTCCATCTGAGAGAAAAGACATCAGACAGGGCAACAAACAAAGCATGACACTCATTTTGGGTGACTTATACACCTGCAGCTACATCTGAGAGGTTCACTCTAACACTGGCTGTACACTTCCTTCCATCTATCCAACCATCCACCCATCTTCTACCACTTATCCAAGGCTTCAGGTCACTGGGACAACATGAGCCAGTCCCTGGCTACCGCCTCCAGCTCTTCCAGGGGAATAAAGAGGCATTCCCAAACCAGGTGGATTGCAGGTTGGACATACCCAAAACACATACACACTAAAATGTGCTTCTTTTACAGAGTGTTTGGAGGCCAGCAGGGACACAATCTGACTGGGCCAGAGAACACATGCAAATCATTCGTGTGCACACTCACCTGAGAGCTCAGCGAAGAAAACAAACTAAAGCAGACTGAATGATTTGTTTGGGATAAAAACAAGAGAAAGTTAAGAGCCGATCTGTGAACGAGCTCCACCTGCTCTGATCCAACACTTTTTACATGAAACCAACTTTGTGTCCCACATACTAAACAATTTAACGGACAGCACACTGCACTGCACAAAACATAACTTTTTTAAAAATATATTATCACAATATTCTTTTTTAATTCTCTTGACACTGAAATACCTTAATTTACACAAAAAATCTTCTCATACTCCCTTCTTCAATTTTTAAAATAAATAGGCAGTGGAGGCTGATAAAGAGAAGATATAGGAGACACTTTAGACTTAGATTTTACTTTCTGTACACGGAGAAAAAAAATCTAAGGGTTTGTAGTCACAGTCCTAGATCCTGGAAGAGATTTATTTTGGAGATTTTTTACGTTTCTAACAGCCGAATGTTAAAAGATGTCTAACAGAAATCTAAAATCAGTGTTTATTTGCGGTGCATTCAAACAAATATGTTTTAAAAAAAAAGGTGTGCATTTGTGCTAGCATATGCCCAAATGTGCTCTGTTCAGTCAGCTATAAATTATCTATAAAACACGATCTCATCCCTGAACTCTCTTCCATTTGAGGCAGGATTACACCACAGCACAGAAACCATTAAATCCACAGCTTTCTGTGGAAGGGCTGCAGACAACAAAAGGCTGAGACAAAGGCAACCTGTACTTCATCTGGAGGGCAAACACACCACTCGAGCTAGTGGAGAGATTTAAAGAACACACAAGTTTGTTTTTCTTTGTTTTTTTGTTTTTTCCTGGCTGAAAATGTTGTACATGCTTTTATTTTTATTTTTTTACATTTTTCTAATGCTGACAGGCCATGTGTTTCGTCTGGAAGTGTGAGGTAGAATACACACGATAACACACACACATAATGTGTCCTAAAATACAGACGGTTACATAGACTTTCACTGAATCAACTGATTTCTCTGACTGCCATCCTAAAGCAACTCCACATGCAGGAACACACCTCCATAAACATCCATCAGTTCTCCGTTATCCAACCAAAAGTGATCATGAAGGTAACTGAAATGGAGGCTTCATGTACAGTTCAGGCTTTGTGTGTGTGTGTGTGCTCCAGCCCTTCCTGATGTGTTGTCCAGTAGCGGGGAGCCACCTGCCGGGATGAAGGGGGAGCTCTGAGCTGGTAACAGATTACAGAGTAACGCGTTACAACAGAGTGAGGGCCACGAGTGACCCTCTTTACACCTGCTTTGTTCATACGTGGACTCAAATGTTTCGATGAGGCTGAAGTCTTCGGTTTCTCTGAATTGTTTCAGTCAGAATAACTTAAGAAAAATAACTGTAACTGTAACCCTCGTAAATAATACCTGTTCTCTCTCCCCCTGCTCTTTGTACTCTTTCAGCTCAATGCAGAAAAATCATATAT
>NW_024582585.1:170932-175563 GCF_018398535.1 Haplochromis burtoni
AGCAGAAGTCCAACTCACCTGCTTTAATCTTAATAAAAGTGCATAAAGTGAAGTTACAGAGGATATAAGTTAATGCTGATTTACATCTGCGCCAAGCTTTTTATTGTTCTACATATGTCAACTTGTCCTTCAGCCAACAGTTTAGCCAGTTGTAATTTGTAATTTAGGGACAATTCTCTAAAACCAGCTCATTTTTAGAAGAAAAGAAAGAAACATAAAGCCTGCTGTGCTGCCGCTGCTGCTAATGCATAACTCCATACAGCTATGACCTCTGTGGTTGGGCAGGAATGAATGACGGGAGGTGGGTTCAGGAAAGAGTGCCATGAAATGTCACGATCTATTTTTTTGTGTTACAAAAAAACCCACACCACCACCACCAATCATTTTCTGTAGTTTTTTTGTTCACTGTGTGCTCAGCCTTGATTCTGTGTGGTTTCTTACCAACGTACAACCAAATAAACTGAATTAATAACTATGTATTTACATTTTAATTATATTTCTCTGCGTTTGCTGACAATTAAAACAATTTGAAAAGACATAAGTGCACTTTGATCGTAACACACAAGCAGCTAATGTGCATCCACATGTGTCACGGAGATGTTCACTCACCAAGAGGCTGTGGTTTGAAATTCATCAAAAACTGCATATATACCTAAATGCAGGCAGAGGTATTTTAAAAGCTCCAAAAATGGACTTGTGGTAGATACTTATTGATCCCATCACTGTGAAAACATGTGTTCATACTTGGCCTGGTTAGGCCTGCGGGCTTTAGGCTCATTCCAGGCCTGTATCAGGTTCAGTCAAACTCATGGGGTCTATTTGTGGATCATTCTGCTTCATTTTATGCACGGGGCGTTTAAAAAAATGAATGAATGAACATCCCTGTGCTATAAACCTGATTTATTATCTTGAAAACGGACATAAATAAACAATTTTCTGTGGAAAATTATTCTGTGCTTTGCGACTCCTCGTTTGCGATTGGTCGAGGAGCCAATTAAAGATTCTGCGCACACCTGTGCTCACAATTAAGAAAACATCTGTCTGTCGCTAATCGAACCCCCGCTTTAGCTAGCCAAGTGTAGCAGAGGGCTGTGATGTTATTAAAGTAGCCTTTGTTATGAGATAAATGTATTGGCTAGGAACCGGCCACTTAACTTAGTAGCTAAGTGCATAGTTGGAGAAAATTTTGTCACGGCTAATTATTTTTAAATATTTATAAACCGTTTTGTTTTGTTTTGTATCATTTTTTAAAAGTATTTTTGGTCCAGAGCAGCTAGCTCCGTTTTGGCCTTACCTGCGTTTCCGACAGATTCAGCTGTCTCGCGAGCTCCGTGCGCTCGCGCCCCACTACGTACTGGCACCGCTGGAACTCGAGCTCGAGCCGGTACAGCTGTTCGGCCGTGAAGGAGGTCCGCGTGCGTTTGGGCCGATCCAAGTCGAGGCCCTTGGGCAGGACGATCTCTCGGATGGTGCCTTTGGCGTCTGTCCAAAAAAAGAAACGTCGATTCGGTTAAAGTAAGTGTTAACGTGAGGCTGTGGTGGTTATAACATAGCAACAGATAGCTGCTGAAAACGAAACAGAGAAAAACAGCTAAAAACTAGATTAATCGACTTTCCAGCAGGTGCAGACTTCAGAAACAGAACTATAAAGATACTAAACCGGCCAATATACGACTTCAGAGAGAAAACACGGGGGCAAACAGACTCTGTTATCAGTAATGAGCCTGGGTGTTAGGTGTTGTATGATGGCACATACTTTTAATGGTATGTTAGTTGGCTCTTCATAACAAGTAACCGAGTCACTGCCTTTAATCCACTCCCTGACGTTTCTTTATTGAACCAACGTGCCACGTTATCATTAAAACTGAATTAGTTGGGTTTAAACTTGCCCTGCGCCCAAAACGCAGGGACATACATGAGGCTTGTAGAGCTGAGGGCCATGTTGGGTTAACGTGCGTAAAAGATAAATAAATAAATAAATTTTAAAAAACCAAATTTGTGTGACGCATTGTCAAATTTATGGTACTGCGAGTATTTGGCTGTTGGTCAGTTCTTTTAAAAAAAATTAAGTGTTGTATCACTTAATTTCTGCCCTGGGTCTTAAACAGAGCTACTAATGTGTTTTGTAACACTGCGACTCAGCTGCACAGAAGCTCTCTGAGCATCGTTTCCACTCCAAGCACCAGGACTGCGCCGTTATCTGCCCCGAACATTAGTTAGCGCGCACGGTTTCTATGGGTGGCAGCTTTCCTGCTTTTTCCTTGTGTTGACTTTTAAGTATTATTGTTTCATGTTTGCCATGACTTTTTTCCCTCCCAGAATGAAAACACCGGAAAAAAAATAATAATAAATAATTTCATACATTGAATCAGACCTAGTGGAGAGCCGAAAATTAAAAAGTCCTTGATAAAAAACCACCGTATTTCTTAAAAAAGAAAACATTAAAAAGTTTGTTTGTTTTGTTTTGTGTTTTTAAACCACGTGTCCAGCCTGTGTATTTGTGGTCTCACTGTAGCTACGAATATTTGTTCGTATTTATCACAACGAATGGACGCACCAGCCAGACATGATCCCGTCGTTGTCCACGGTTTTTTCAGGTCATAAAATATGTACTCCAATAAAATATGAAGAGCTTTGAATAAAATATGAAACAAAACCGATTGAACTGGAGGCACATAGTGTTTTCTACGGGCAGGACATTGCTAACGGTAAGAGAAACGCATAGTGTGCGTAAAAACAAAACTCGTTTTTTTCTTTTGTTTGTTTTTTGTTGTTGTTAAGCTGTGCAGTTACATGGACTTGTTCGGCTCCTATAAATGTCAAACACCCTCTTTTTTGTAACGTGGAGTTGAAAATGTAAATAAAACATTGTAGCTCGTAAAACACAGCGGGTAAGTTAAAATGAGGATTGTTGCGTAAAAGACAAAAGGCGGGTTGTTTTTGGTGACAATTAGAAGCGTCTGTGAAACGCCGTGAATTCATCAGTTATGGTCCCTGAACGCCATGAGCTGTACTGAAAACGCATTTCAATCCCAGCCCTACCAACAGCTCAAACACAAGTGTTTGGTTACCCCCAGGTCCCTGATGCATAATGAGCTCTCCGTCTTTACGCACACATAGTTTATTTGTCTAAAGTGTAGCCAGGCAAGAGAAAGGAAGGGGGAAATCTTCTCTTCAGAGAGGCTAAATCTGCTTAAACACAATCATACAGTACATACAGTTTAGATATGTCCTTGTTCGAGCAGCTCGAACTGAGCAAATATTTGCAAGCAGAGGAGGAAGCCAGCGGCTGTTTGCAGACCTGCTGACCTCTCGATGACCTCGGTGGCTCCGCGGAAAAGCCGGCCTCAGCTCGAAAAACAAATCCTACCGACGTTTAACCACACACTATCCCCACCTAAATGGCCTCACAGATCTGTCCTCCAGGCCTCTTTTTCTTCTCAGATGATCAAACTGAGGCAGCACAATAAGGACCGTATGTTCCAGCACTAGGGAGTGACGAGTGCTGAGGATTCACAATGAACACCTGACTGCCAGATCTCTTAATACAGAACTACGCTTGATTCAGTATGTCCATAAATAATCACAAACACTATTTTACATACAGATAAAACGCTCGAATAGAATCACCCAACAATGTTTAATTATCTGCAACAAAGAGTCAGAAATAAAGAATGACTCTGTTATTAATAAGCCGTGTAGGTGCATTTCTACAGGAGCACAGACGGTTTTTAGACCTCTTACATGGACATTTCTCTCCCTCTTCCTGCCATAGCCCTCCTACTGAACTGTAGTAATTTTAATATTCTCTAAAGCTAAATATGCTTTTTCCCCGCTTAGTGTGAGCCATGACAGCGCACGACAAAACGCTCGATGAAAGCTAAAACTAAACCAGCCAGCAGCCATAACATCCTCAGCTTTCTACAACCTGAAAACTGATAGGCCGACATACCGAGTCTGCCCACAGCGGTTACACACTCCTGCGAAATAGATCCCCATCGAAATAACGCTCAGATTTTATTTTATTTTTATTGTCCTCTCTCAATGCAGAGAAGCTGACGTTTATGTTTTTTCATAAATGAAATGCATTCTGGGGGAAAAAATCCATGCAGGAAACTCTTACAATGGCTCACAGTTTTCAAATATTCTAAGTATAAATCAATATTTTAAACGAGGTTAAAACAGTTATTTCATAACTCAAATTATATAATTTTAATTTAATTTGCAGCTGGCCTAAAATATGTCTAACTGCTGTTTTATGTATGTTTGTGTATTTTACATACATTTAAAAAAGTACATCATGTACTTTTTTCATATTTTTTTTAGCTGTCATCGGAACACATGATTTAAGTTCTCTTCTTATGTTTTCCATGACTCTGAAAGAACTACCAGCAATCATTTACGAACTTTAAGGATTAGAAACGGATGTATTTTATTTTATTATTATTTTTATTTTCTTCTTGGCTTCATATTTTATCGGAACTTATTTTCTCATGATCTTACCCAGATTTCTGACCTCCTGCAGGAGAGTGTGGACTTTAACACTTAATGAAATATTATGTATTAATATTTGTAATAATATAATGTTACTGACAGAAAAGGCAATACACACACACTTATGTGTGTTTATT
>NW_024582585.1:175583-187949 GCF_018398535.1 Haplochromis burtoni
TGTGTTTAGTTTGTGTGTGTGTGTGTGTGTGTGTGTGTGTGTGTGTGTGTGTGTGTTAAAATATATATCAGTTCTTTTGCACAAACAGCGCGACTTCTCCCTGATTTTAAGTTTACCTCCAGCCTTTCTTTTACTTCCTGCACCTCTCAGCTGTGATTTGAAGCAGCTGCACTCACTAACGCTTAAAGGCAAAATATCCCTGCTGTTAGGAAAATATAAGGCATCATCTCACTGAAGCAAAACGTCCCTGTTTTCATTATTGATTGGACTAATTAAATTTTTATGCTCTCACACGAACAAAGGTGCGGCCACAATTGATGCAACCAGTATTAGTCGATGATTTGTCTCAAAGGTTTAAGTTTGCATAAGTATGCATAAGTAAAAATGACTTAGAAAGCGAAGGTGTGTTTACTCCCCTACTGTTGCTGTTTAAAACTGTTATAGTTAAAGTGCACACCGCCTGTTGTTACTACAATAGATACTTTTTTTTCTTTTTTCTGGGTCTCTCTTCACCAGATGTGTCATGCTCACATCATACGCTTTGTTTAGAAGTTCAAGTGTGTGTTTGATAAACTTTCACAGTTTTGACTCCATATAAACACAAGTGTTTCTTCTTTTTATTTAATAGTTTGATATGATATTTAAAACATTTCCAGGAAAATTCTTACCACTGTCTAAAGTGTGTATATTTTATTTTAAATGCATTGCCTGGCTGCACTGTGTATCTGAAGTTAGTCTATAATCTAAACTGTTTTTGTTGTACATCCACTTAATTTATTTATGATACTCGTGCGTAAAATTTGACAGATCTTTGTCTGATCAGCAGTTTTAAGCACAGGACTAATCTCTTCGTTTTGTCCACTCACCTCTTACTAAAATTCTCCGGCAGTAGTCAGGGTCCACTCCCAAAAGTTTGTCATGCCCTTCTTCGCTGGAGGAAGTCGGCGTGGATGCTGATGTTCCCGGGGTGTCGGTGGAGCTCTGAACCGGAGACCGGTTCCCTATCTCGGAGCGACACTTTGTTTCCATCCTGTCCGGACACAGTGGGTTGGGACCACAGCGGTGGTTCCCATCGCCCATAGTCGTGGCCTGGTCAAACATCTACAAGTAAGTTACAATCTATAAGATTAGCTTTATCTCTCCCTCCTTACGTCACTGCCACTCAGTCCCGTCTTTCTACTTTCTTCACCTCTTTGAAAATGTTCTCCAGAGACGAGGAGAGCATGCCCCCCTCTCCCTCCAAAATAAAGTAGATCCAGTTACAAAGGAACCATGTGGTCCTGCAAAGGGACCGTGGTGAGCTTCAGGTGTTGCTGCATGACGCACGGTCCGGAGTCCAAAACCGAAGCAAGAGTTAGCCGGGCCTAGGGGGGGGTGAGAGCGAGAAAGAGACCTCGATATCTTTTCTCTAACTATACGAGGTGCAGGAGGAATGCATGGTGCGGGCTGCAAGGGGGGCAACAAGATCTACGGAGGAGCGGGGAGGTGCCACTCACACACTGCTCACCCACATAGAAATAAAGTGAGAGGAGGCGCTGAAAAAAAACCCCACAGCGGCCACAGTTCACCGTGCAGAAGTCAGGAAGGAAAGTTTCTCCTGGTTTGTCCAGCGCAGCAGCCTGTTACTTCACTCCCGGTCAGATCAGCTGCCTCTGCAGATCCGTGACTGCATGTTGATGATAATGATGATGGTGAGATGGTCACATAAGGGGGTCGTCCTTCTCCTGCTTTTGAAAGGCGCACAAACAAAAAAAATGTCTGTGTTGAGACCCTTCTAGAGGGGAGTGTCGGGTAATGGGGTCACATTTGCTCGCAGAGTCTCGAGCACTCTTGTTGGTTTGTTGACAATTTGCTTTACAGCTGAAACATCACGTCTGAGCGGGGCGGCTCGAGCACCCTGCCTACACCAGAGCAGGAGAGACGGTGCTGTGTGGATAGCATTTGTGGTGACACGGTGCACTTTACAGAGGCAGGAACCAGACGTCATTTCCTGCCCGCACAGAGTCGCTCTCCCATTGGTCCACCGGCAGGGCATGTTTTCACTAGAGGATAAGCGGCGCTGTGGACTGCGATCAGGCACAGAGATATGAGACGATTATTTTTTTTTCCTGCAGTATTTCTCTGGAAACAGCCCGAAGAAGCAATGCACGGGTTTCCCCACAGCATCAGCACCAGCTCTGACTTTTTATGTGTGTTTTTGTGTTGTTGTACGGCTGAACTCTGAGCTCCTCACTGCGGTCCAGAAAAACAATGAGTGCAGATGCACAATGAACAGTTCTGACCCAGTAAGGTAAAGCCTGAATTATTCTCAATATGTCTCAGTTTAGCTCGATTTTTTTCCCTCACTCGATCAGAGGCACTAGCAATTCTCAATGGCAGCCTCTTAACACCAGGAAGAAATATATATATATATTTGAGCTGTGCAGTAAAATATATGCTTAATTTCCTGCTTATTAAATCCTGGATGTTCTTATCGGTCTTTGCCACATATTGGGAGTAAACAGAAAGCCCCCTGCCCTGCTCGCATGCTGTGAGCGTTTCTAAATCTATTCTTCATTCACATGAAACTTCGAGTTCCCTTTTTCTTATTGAAATCAAAATATTACGATACTAGTCGTTTTTTAAAACCGAAATCATGATTTGGGGCCATTAAATAAATTTCTATATTACTAGACTGTGCTGTGCGTTGAGGACAGAGTCGCTTCAATACGCAGAACCTCAAAACTGAGTTGGATTTTTTTCTGAGAAAGTTGTTGTGCCCCTGAATGTTGTTGTGATGAGGCCATAATTTTGTAAAAATAAATAAATAAAATACAAAGCTCATAGCTAAATAAATAAATAAAATACATGTATTTTTTAAATGTGTGGTATCTACAAAATATTTTATCTGCATAGCTTTAGTTCAGAGATTGGATTTTTAGCTTCCAGCCAAAAGCAGCTGTATCCTGAGGATGGATGCAACAGCAGCAAAACACGTGTTTTGAAAATTTAATCCGGTGCCATAGTGTCACAATCTCCACTCTGAAAATGACCAAAGAGTTAAACCAACTGTCTGAATAGGCGTTCCGGTTATTTTGTCCACCCCCTTAGCCTGCACAGAATTGTCTGGTCTTTTGTTTATGATATGGATGGTAAGCACACTGCACGCTGTTAACACACAAATCTGTCACAAGCACTGAGATGAAGCAGCACAAAGTGAGGTTACAATTTGTTTTCCATTGGAGATAAAGCGGCTCATTGCCAGCGCCCACTGTATATGCGCGGAGTCATCTTTTCACCGGTCTATTTTCTTCTGCCAGCTTGATGTTGATGGTGCAGCCTGTAGTTTGTTGTGATTGTGAGATAATTTCAGTCGCGGGCGCAACTGAAACACTGGATGGAATTTCCTCTTTACAGGTGAAACGTGTCTGAAAACAGCGCGGAAAAAGGGGGGCATTTTGAATGGGATTATATAATTATAGTTTTGCCGTGTGTGTTTTTTCTTATTTTTCTTATCCGAAGCCGTAATTACTGCGCACAGCCATGGGTCGTTACTCCTTTCAGCTGGCCTAATCTCACAGAGTATGAATAGAAACTGTCAATCAGACGCTGCACTCTGCGGAGAGACAAGAGGGGACTGATTGCTGCTGCTGCACACGCAACACACACTCACACACACACACACACACACACACACACACACACACACACACACACACACACCTTGTTCCTCGTTGTCTCCAATGTTTTTGCCCTCCAAAAAACAGATTTTTCCCTCCATATTCAATTTTCTGAAGACTCCTCATAGCTTGATTTCTTTGGGTGTTTTTAGGAAACATTTTCATGTTTCTAATATGTTAACAAGTACAGATTATTTATTTATTTATTGGCTGCTACATTTGATGCCTAATTGTACCCCAGTACTTCCATTCAGGCCTGGCTGCCGACTGACACACCTGCTTGTTTAGACTTTTTAGAGAGCGTTAGATGGATGGACACATGCATGATAGAGAGATCAAGACGGGGACAACCCTGTGTTGTTAATAAACAGTGAACGTGCAAAAACAGTGGTTGCATGAAATTAAAAGACACGGCTGAATTTGTGCAATAGTAAACAGACCGGTCCTCTTCAAAAGATGCCCCAAAACAAACAGGAGATACAGTGTTTTGTTTCACCTTAAATGCTTCATATCAAAAACATTTACTGTGGCGATATAGGGAAGCACTTAAATGCTGGTGTACATTTAAGAAACATTTGGATGCTTTTTATATGTTAATACAGCATCAATTTACACGCGTTTAATACCGAAGTGGTTCTGTGTAATGTTTTTATTCTAAGTGCCCTCATTCGTAATTTCAGTTAAGATGTTTGTTTTTTTTGCAACATACTGACTTTCTTAAACTTTCCTTTTGCGCTTCATTTTATAGTCTGCACTCGTCACTATTCATTAAATGTCGCTATCGCATTGGAAGTATAAACTAATGCATAATAATAACAATAATCTTTTTTAGAAAGTTTTTTTCCTTATGCTGTGCTGATCTGAGTTCAGGTTTATCCTGAAAAAACAACAACAACAACAACAACAAAATTCCCCCACTTTTGTTTTTTAGTATCATCATGGTGAGATCCAAATTTAATCTCCTGAAATCTCACTTACATTAAATCAAAGCGCATATTCTGCGTCACATGATACCGGTGTTTACAGCCACCCAGACCTGCGCACTGTTTGGAAAAGCTCGTGCCCAAAGGCCAAAAGAAAAAAACGCTTTATTTGCACCATTCACCGACTGCCTCATCTGCGTCCCCACCACCGCCACCCCGTGTGCGGATTGCGGCCTCGTGGAGATGAATCTGATCAATCAGATCAATCAACAGAGATTACTGTAATCCCGGAGGTCAGTGGGAGGGCACACATCTCACACAAGCTCTGCGCAAACATGTCCACGTGTAAGAATCCATGTAACGATTTTTATTAGAATTGTTAGAGTTTTCACTTTAACTTCATTTAATGAGCAAACCTGAGTGTTGCCTCTGTGGAGCCATGCCAAACACAGCTATGTGAATATAAAAAACAAGTGAAGTTTTTATCACAATTTAAAGGGGAAAAGTCTCCCACTGGAAGATTTCAAACGAGGACATAAAAGGCTGCACGAGCCTCTTAGAAACCCTTAAAAAAACAACAAAAACAAAACAAAACACACAAACAAAGTGCGTTAGATGTCACACGCGAGCCTCCACGGAGTTCCTGTTTGTTCGGTAAATGTGCGCGTGCAGTGTGTGAACGCTGCTGCTCGTTAAAACGGACGCAGATGAGCTCTGGCCCGTTGAAGGTTTCTCTACAAAGTTTTTACGTACAAAGTGGAGGAAACTAACTTTAACAAGTGGTCCACAGTGTGGTGGTTTACACAAAAAATCCCAGGTTCAGTCCCGGGAGGAAAAGACCCGCCAAATAAAACCTGTGGAGTGACGCTCTGTAGACAAAGTAGCCTTCTGTGTGGCTCTAAGGTCAAACTGTTTGAACGAAATGTACCTTTTTATAAATATGATTTCGTGTTGGTATTGAAATGCGCGATTACTGCTCTAAAATCTTCTTATTTTATTTATTTATTTTTGCCCGTGGACTACTGAATATAATAATAAGCATGAGAAATACACAAATTTCAATTTTAGATTCAGTTCCCCCCGTTTAAAATCTGCAACAACAAAAAGAAAAGAAAGAAAAAAAATCAATATTTTTTTAAACGGAAGGAAAACTTTTGAATATAACGCCACACTTCAAAGTTACACAAACTACACTATCGTTGTGGTAATGTTTTAAATTAGAATTTCACTTGAAATTAAATGAGTTTAACTAATAATGAATTTAAATTATTATTATTAGAGTTTTGCAGCATTTATTAGAAACACACAGAAGATTATCAATGTGATAATTCAGAGCGCTTGTCTGGTGTCCTCATAGTTTCTACATGTTGCCTTTTGGTTTCTTCCACGGGATCCAAACACCGCTGCTGCTTACACTGGTCCAAACGTGACCACATATGAAAACTACTAAAGTTATGTTAGTTGTGCTTCTGTCTCCTCACCGAGTATTTAAAGAGCTACTGACTCCTGCTTTTGTGCACGTCATTATTCAAAGACATGAGTTCACTTTAACAACAGGAGGAGTCTCAAATGACAAGAAAACAAGAAAGTAGAAAATCACAAGGTTATTAGTTTAAATGCAGATCCGTGCAGCTCTGCATTTTCCCCCCAGACTACTTTTTTTTCAGAGAAAGAAAAAGTTAAAAGCGAGCTGTGATCTCAGTCTTAGGTCAAACGGCTGTTTGTCCTTCTTTTTAAAATTATTTTTAGTTTGATGCGGCAGCATCGGGGCTGGCGAATCCGGGTTTAGTTCAGGACTACAGAGGGTCCCAGGAGCGCAGAGACCTCTGTGATCTGAACACTGCGGACTTTCTTCAAACTTTTTTTTTCTTTGTTTTTGTCCCCAAAGCCGCCCATCAACTGATGAGAAGAAAACAAATCTGAAGGTCAAACGTAAGCAAATTAGAAATGCGTCAGTTTGGTGTTGTGTGGACGTTTGTGGGAGGGTTGCGACCTTTGAAACTGCGACATTACGCAGTTGCAAGAGCGGCGGTTATTTAAGATTGGTTATATAATGTTTGGAAACGAGCCGGAGAGGAATAAAGGAGAGAATCCACAACATCCTCTCCTGCTTTCTCACGGTGCTGCGTCCGCTTTTATTTATTGATTTATTTATAGGAGAAATTCCAGTGTGGAAGTTTTAAAGCGGAGCGTAAACTCAAGAATCGGGAGTAATGGCACATCGTCCCGGTTATAATTTTGACGCAGGCCTGCAGGTTGTTAAACAACTAAACCTGAACACGATGAGAACTTTTGTTGTTGTTGTTGTGTGTGCACAGCCTGCCTGTAGATGTTGAGATAAAGTCTCTCTCTAAAAATATATATATTTATATTATTTATATTTCTACTTCTACACTTCATTCAATAGGATTGCTGTGTTGTCTGTTGTGTGGGTGCATGCTGCTCTAGGATTAATAAAGTTTCTCTGATTCTGAGTCCTGACAGACATATATGGAAATATGAGGTGGATGAGACTTTCTTCAACCTTTGTAATCCCATGTATTCAATTAAAATTATAATTGAACACAGACAAAAATATTATTACAATTCTAGATCATGATCCAAGAAAAAGAAAAGGAGTGTAGTCTGTACTGTTTGGGACATTTACAGTAAATCACTAACTCTGACTAAGAGGAGGATGTCATGAGGTTTGTGTGTTGGACAGAAACATGAACTGAATTCTTGTAAAGCTTCCATGAACCGGTTACAAGTACATTTTGTGTTCAGTCTCATGCGAAACTTTTCTCCACAAAGATCCTGTAACGTCGAGAACATAAATCAAGTGAAGACTTCACAATTCATCTAAATTTTTTAGAGGGTAAAAAACTTTTTTTTCCCATCCACTGAAGTCGAATAAAGAAATACTTTGTGTAAAAGACTGAATAGACTTTCTGCAGGATATCTGTTGTGCAGTGACAGTGGAGACTGCCACCAAGCATCCTTGAAATGCACTGACAGCGAACACAAAGAGCAGCCAGACTCAAACATATACATTTTTTTTAATTCATTTTCAACATTAAAAATACAAATCAAACATACCGGGAGCAACAAATAAACTGCTACATTCCTGAAACCTATCGAGCACTTCAGCTTTACACTAAGATGGATCTCTGACCTATCGTGCACAAACAAACATCAAAATAATCTATCCAATCTTTACTATACCCACTGCGCGTGGTCTAATAATAAGAAAAAAAATTACACGCTAAATTGAATTCTTTAAGGCTGAATGCAACCAACAACAGAACGAGTAACAACAAAAACATGAACATTAACCAGCAGGAAGGAGATGTTAGGACTTCTTTCAGAGGAGATTATAAAGAGACGGCAGTGCAGCCAGATCATGGCACTTGATCTTTTAAGCACAAATGTAAGTTAGCAGAGCTCCCTCTGATCTGCAGCTGCACTGTGAAGACGGCGCTGGGACAGTGAGGTGGTGGAAGTAGTGGTTTGAAACCTGCAAACTTCCAAAGTTTAGGTGCTTCCGGTTTATGACCCCAGATGTTTGAGTCCTGGGTGGCTCGGACTAACACTGGCTAAACCTGAAAACTGCTCGGGTGACAGGATGCAGACGGATGAACAACGGGGAGTTAAGAGACAAACGGGATGTGGCGATGAAAGGCACTTTTCTGAAGGCTTCATGGATTAAAGCAAGAGATTGGAGCTTGAATAGCTGAAAGGAAAAAGCCCCTCAGAGACTTAAATACCAAAGGATGGTGGTCAGTGTGTGTTAAAGCACTGCTTTAAGGGTCTACACATGGGCAGGAGATGTTGGTCCAGGGAAAAGTTTGGGATAAAATAATGAAAATGTTTTTAAAATGATTATTCGATAATAATATAACAACAATATTTAAACAAATTCATCAGCCAATTCTTTCACCCCAGTTTAACACCCTTAAAACAACTACAGGCTATGCAAACGTACACCGAATATTTGATTCGATCTTGTTTTGGTTACACATTTGTTTTTAATTTGGGGAAAACTGGTGAGTCAACAGCATCTGTAGCTCAGCAACAACAACAAAAAGAAGAAGAAGAAGAAAAGACGAGACTTAAAACACGAGAGGTAAACGTCAGATTTTGATGTCAGCTCCTCTTAAATGGTAAATGGTCTGTATTTGTATAGCGCTTTACTTGGTCCTAAGGACCCCAAAAAAGAACGAGAAGGAGCTTTTAAAGTACACACACCTATCACACAGAGTGAAAACCAGCTTAGAAAATCCTGACATATGTCAGCAGATCAGTGCCAGATAGCAGGAGAGCAGGTACTGAAGCATCACTTTCCCCTCCCTCCAGTGTGGCAGCTGTACATTCATTCCTCACCTACTGAAACAAGCCTATGTTTTATTTTGAAAGGCAGACTAGGGAAAGTGAAATGTTTGGGGCAGGTTGGTTCAAATACAACAGAAATATTAGGTATACCTGCTGAGATGGGTTTAACATGAACACTGAAGATGCAGACACATTTTATATTTAGGTCTTCCTTTAAATAGAGAACACTGCAGCACAACTGGTAAAAGATGGCCTTCAGATTGGAGCAGTAACGCATGCAGAGTTCTTTAGCACCCCCGATAGTCACACAGAGGTATTGCATGTTAAACAATGTTCCTAATTCGCTCTCGTCCTCCCTGAATTGCGCAGATTAGAGCCTTAATTTAGGGTCAAGCTTTTGAAGTCGTAAATGAGCCCTTGTTTACTCCTAACTCTATGAATCCAGGCGGGCTTTGCACATCAGAAAAAGACTAAAACTGAACCACAAGTAGTTGTGAGGCTGTGCTGATTTACAGGCAGACGCTGCCCTCTAACGGATGAACAAGGAAAGCACAACAGTTGAAGACAGAAAAGCAAGAGGACTTAATTACATGTTCCTTCAGAGTGAAGGTCAGAGCTGAGGAATGTTTTTCACATCTCAGGATGAAAACCATTTCTGAGGTCCAGTGAACAGTGAATCACACCAGAGGTGGAAAAGCTGCACAGCCCGTGGCACTAATAGTGTGTGTGTGTGCGTGTGTGTGTGTGTGTGTGTGTATTGACGGGCAGCTCAGGAGGTTTCTGTTTCTTTTTCTATCTGTGAAGATGGCAGGTGTGTGAACTTCTGTAGGCGTTTGTGGATGTGTGAAACAACTGGGAACAGAAGACTGACATTTAGTCAAATCCCTGCCAGTCACTCTGCTCAGAGTCGTACTCGAGCTCCGGACCGATGCAGCGAACGCCTTCCAGCAGCATGGGGGTACCATGGTGACGATCTGGACAAGAGGCAGAGAGACAAAAAGAAATCGTTACTCTAATCAGCGCGATTCTTACATTACAATATGAACTGTAATGAGAGATTAATCAAGGCTGTCGACCGCTAAGGGCATGCTGGGAAATGACCTGCTTCACTAGCCTGAATTTACTGTAAGAGGCATTTAATGAAACTAAATAATCTAAATGTTAATTTAAAACAAAATAAATACAGATTCTGATCCTGCACATATTCAAGACTCTTGTAGCTTTCTTTACAAACCTAAATGTGATAAGTCAATAGTTATGTGGGAAATTTACATTTGAAAAAAGTAAAAAGACCTTTGATCATGTAGTACTATATGGCCCAGTGTTCAGGCATGAAACTGGTCTGCACATAAAAACTACAAATTTTAAATATGAACTTTAAGGCTTTTAGACGTGGAGGCGGCTCTTTGTGATTGAGCATAAGAGTCGATATCCGGCCACTAGATGGCTGCAGAGTCTAAAATCTGCAGAGAAACAAGTCCGAATTTCTGGACGTTCTAGTACCAGGAAGCCTTGTGCTGTTAGTTTAGAGTGGATGGCGTTATGAGAGTGGCTGTCCCAGCACGAAGCCTGAATGACCTAAAAGTAACAAATTTTATTTCTCGCTCAAATTATAGAAACATTGGATATCTATAACCTTTTCTTTCTGATATCTCTTCCTGTTTAAAGGGAGTTCTCCCTTCCCACTATTGCCAAGTGCTCCCTCATACAGGACTGTGTGATTGCTGGGGTTTCCTCTCTAATACTGTAGTGTCTGTACCTTAAAATATAAAGTGCCTTGAAGTGATTGTCACTGTGAATTGGTGCTGTTTAAATAAAGCAGAACTGAATCGAATGTGGTCCATGAACTAAATCAATTTGAAACCCTTCAGCTAGACACAGCCACTGAAAGTCAGGCACTGGAAATGTCTGACAGGAGTCAGTTATTTGGAGCTACATTACAATCTGACAATAACCTTTGATGGCATGTTCTGGTGCAATAACAATAAAACATCGTCAGCCTATTCCAGCCACACCTTTGCACATTATGAACAGTGTTTCACAACATCAAAGTATTTGAGCAAACAGAGGCAAAAAAGAGAGTGACATATTTTCCTTCCTTTAAGTCTTGTTGTAGAGCATTTAGAAGTGGAAACATGACCTGTGAGCACTTGGCTTTAAAAAGCTCAGGCATCGGTCTCAAACTCATGTATATAATCCACGATGTGCACACGGTGTGAGAGACACAGACCGAGCGGCTCCTTTAAGAGAGGTAGCCCCCTCCTTCACCCCCCTCCTCCTTCTCCCCTGAGGCATCTACTCTACTTCTCCACAGTCCCTCCCCCCACCCTGCAGCAGCAGGCGCATGCTTTTTTTCATGCCTGCAGGATACACATGCAGCAACGCATTGGTGGTTCAGTGGTAGAATTCTCGCCTGCCACGCGGGAGGCCCGGGTTCGATTCCCGGCCAATGCAATTTCTTTAATTTTTTTTTCTAATACTGCCAAAATTACTGCCAGAGGTCTGTCGTAGACTTTAAAATACACAGCTGAATGTACAGTTACAAAGCTTAAAATTTTCACAAGTAACACATCCCCTTCCCCTCTGGACACACGATATATGTCCATGAAATAACTAAACTACTCATCCAGGCCATCATAGTCTAAGGACCTTGGAAAGAAAAGCGACTGGACTTCTTTAAGTTGCTTGAAGACGTTTCACCTCCCATCCGAGAAGCTTCTTCAGTTCAAAGGGTCAAATGGTGGAGAGTCCCAGATCAAACTACTCCCACACGTTTGCGAGCTTGTCTGCAGCCACTCCTATTGTTATCTTACCTACTTGCAACATGTGAAACTCACTAATCTGCTTTCTAACAGTACATGTTTTGATCGTCACCGGTGAGTGGCTAAAGACTTAAAGCACTTTGACATCAGGTGATTCTTTTTACCATACTGTTTTGGATACACTGTTTTTTTAAGGTATTAAGAAATAACTTATATGGGCTCCAACAAACGACCACCTTAAGAATAGATGAACATAAAAATAACTAGCAGTTCAAGCTTTCATCAAATTAGATTAAAATATTGGGAATGTCTATTACAGTTTCCCTACAAGATAAAATCACTTTTTACATTTTATTAACTAACTAAAAACTACCATTAGGACGCTTCCTATCAGCCTCACTGGATATATAATAATTAACTATACATCGGATAAGAACCATGTGTATTTATACAAGACTAAAGGCTCAGCCTGCAGCTGAGTTGTATTATACTCCGTCACTGATCTGATGTGAGCGGTACAGCTGACGTAGAGTTTAATCCATTGATCTGGTTTTCATCCAGGACTCAGTTACACACAAACATCTGAACAGATGTTCAGGCCACATTATGAGGATAAAAATAAACACTAAACAGCACAGCCATCATTCATCCTCAACTACGCAAGTACCACACACACACACACACACACACACACACACACACACACACACA
>NW_024582585.1:187969-238024 GCF_018398535.1 Haplochromis burtoni
CACACACACACACACACACACACACACACACACACACACACACACACACACACACACACACACACACACACACACCACGTTCTGCTATATTTACACAGACACAGATGGAAAAACACACTGCGCACCCCCTTTAACTAATTCTTTAACTAATTCTCCATCTGCTGAGAGAAACGCCACAGACTAATTCAGTCTCACTGACATGGATTGAAGAGGAGGATGCAAATTTATTATTACAGCCTCCGCGCAGCAGGACAGAGCAGAACAAAAGATTTATGGATTACAAGAGCCATATTGTTTCTGTCGTATCCCTCACCACAGAAAAGGAGACTTTTTAAAATGATTTTTCGGTTAGTATTTCTGAACATTTTTGTTTTTATTATTTAAAAAAATTTGACCACAAAAAAATTTAGCCTTTCTTTTTTAGTGGTTCATTGTGACTTACTTTGGTTGTTGTTTTAAAAGTTATTCAGACCCAAAAATTCAAAGTAACCAGCAGGTGGCAGCAGCACACCAGAAACAAGCGACCTTTGGGATTATCTGTTAGTTCTCCCTTTAAAACCAAAGAAGAAATGACTGATCATTTATAAATGAAAAAGTAAAATATAATGAAAATACACTCACAGGACACTTTATTAGGTACACCTTACTAGAACCGCGTTGGCCCTCTTTTTACCTTCAACATTGCTTTAATTCTTCATGATTCAACAAAGTGCCAGAAACATTCCTCCGAGATTTTGGTCCATGTTGACATGACAGCGTCACACAGCTGCCGCACATCCATGATGTGAATCTCCTGTTCCACCACATCCCAACGGTCATGTCTACATGGATAAAAGCATCGAGCTGCTGCAATGTGACTTGCTGAGTAGGCGCTTTCATTGATGCGTCCTTGAACAGGTGTACTCAATGAAGCGGTCAGTGAGGGCAAATTCTGATGTTATGTAGTTTGATCATTTAACTTTACAGGTCATTTAACAGTCTGGGAGAACTACCAATTATATATTAATTATCAAATAAATCATTTATCAATAAGTTAATCAGGTATTTATGTATTTTACCTCATGTAAGAAGACATGGAGGAACAAACAAACAAACAAAAAACACTTTTAAGAACCACTTCAGATTTTAGAAAACCTGTGGAAAATGTATGATTTGTTTCCACAAGTTTATGAAATTTTATTAATGAAATTAAGTGATAAATCTAAACCAAATGGCTCCTGGTCAGTTTGTCCTCTACACTTAATGAGGTAAATCGTCTTTGGCCTTCCTTCGAGGTTTCATGAGCCTTAGCAACTAATCTATGGAAGCCTTCCAGTCATTTCAGTTTAATAAGTTCCCAAATGATTAATGGTTTTATAATAGAAAGTCTCACGGGCATAGGTAGTCGTATGGTAATGACTGAAAAATCAATCAACTACACAATGCCTCAGCTATAAAAAAAGAAAAAGGTCTTTTATAGGATACAATGTGGTGTATTTGTAACTATTTATACAGAAGAAGCAGACAAGATTATATTATCACATATATGTTGTTAAACACAACCTTACCCATGACTCTGGCGTGAACTTTAACTCTGACGCAGACGTCGTCGTTGGTCTCGCTCAGCAGCCTCACCTCCTCACACAGAACTCCCTCGTGCTGGGTTATGTACTCGCACGTTATCTTCAGACCTCCTGGAGAGACATGCAGGACAAAAAAAATAGCAACAAAGACAGAAAAGAGAGTAAGTTTCCTCTTTATTGGCACGTTTTACTAACGCACGCACATCTCTACTTTATCGTCTCTGCGTGAGATGTTTTTCATAAGGATAATTCGAGTGTCAGACAATCCAGAACAAAATGTCAACGGGATGGAAAAAAAACAAACACAACTGACTGATAAGCACATGAATATATACACACACACACACGCGCACACACACGAGACAAACATAGTAGCACACCTGTTAACATAATCAGGCTGAGAGTAATATAAAGGGTGTGACGATAAACTGAAAGTAAAGGTCAGTAACCTGCTTCAATTACAGGCATGCAGTCGGCATGACTCCCAGAAACCTCTGACCCATTTCAGCTGTTTTATTGGCCAGGAGAAGCTCACGTTCATGCTAGCAGTTAAAAAATGTCTTTTTTTAGCCCACACAGGTGGCAGATGTTTAGGGTTTCCCGACTATTGCGGCATGACGGGCGGCAGGAACACAGAGAAACACAGGAAAGCGTCTGAAAGTCAGATCTGTTCCTATGATTTTTTTTTTTTTTTTCAAAGAAGGATCTCTGTGCTGACATGAGCTGAACTGTCTGCTGCTGTAATCCTCAGCCATCTGGAACTCTGCAGCCTGTGACTGTGCTGCCGAGTTACTTACTTTTTAGCTTAGCTATGCTTTCGAAAAATATGACTGCCACTATCCTTCAACACAGTCCGAACTCTCTGAGGCAGCTTTCTTGTAATGTCTTCAAGTTGGAATAGTTCTTGAGGGTTCTTGAAGGACAGTCAAAAGCCTTTTTTTGGATGTTTCTGCCTTTTATTATGTTCTCTGTCAACACACTGCGTCAATAATGTTGAGTTACGATGAATTATAATCTGTTTTTTAATGCTGTTGCCAATCAGTCGATTTCCAGTTGGAACTGCACAGTGGATCATTTTGCAGATCAACATTAGCCGAGGTGGAGGTGGCAGAAAGCAGATGTAAGATTTTCACTGGGAGTGACAAGAATGGACAAGATTAGAAATGAGTGCATCAGAGGGATGGCTCAGGCAGTTTGGTGGCAAAGTTAGAGAGACAAGACTGAGATGTTTGCACATGTGCAGAGCAGAGACAGAGGATATATCGGACAAAGGGTGTTGAAGATGGAGCAGGCAGGCTTGAAGAAAGGAAGACAACAGTTGAGGTTCCTGGATGTAGTGAAGGACATGCAGAGGGTTGGTGTTGACAAGGTGAGGTGGAGGAAGATGATCCACTGTGGCAATTCCCTAAAAGGAATCGGCCGAAGAAGAAGAAGAAGAAGAAGAAGAAGAAGAAGAAGCATGGTGTTACTAGCAATTTAATGTCTATGACAACAAAGAGTATAAAACCTCAGCATTGGTGCCCTGGATGGTTTACCTGTCTTGGGATCATTCACTGGAGATAGGTGAGATAGTTGGTCAGTGAAAACGTGTTACAGAATATGAAAGGTCTCATTTTTCCCTACATTTTGATATCAGGTCATCTTCTAGCCATGATTCCTCAAAGCAGTTTTCTAATATGATCATAGTCTGAGGTGTTCAGTTGGGAACTTTTTTTTTTTTTAATGAGATTTTGATATAAAATGACCCAAATGTATTGTAAACACAGTACCAATGACCTTTATACCACAAAAGGTCTGCCTGACTCACAGTTTAAACAGGAAACTAATGACTGTAAACTGCAAATGCAGCTTGTTTTACATATACTGACTGGGAAAGAACAGGGCTCCGTGTCACTGAAAGTGAGGGCTGAAGGATGGCAGCTGATTAGTTTAACAAAATAACTATCAACATGTACCAGCTTATCTCACAGCTTTAGATAAGCATTTAATTGAGTTTTTACCCTGTATTTCACCTCTCGGGCAACATACATGTGAGCTGTTAGTGGAAGAAATTTCCTCCATTTAATTGAGATTATTGCAACTGTAGTAACTGCTCTGCTCCCAAATTACAGAACGTATGATAACTCATCTAATCTACAAACATTTCTTCTGTAGCCAAGCCTCTGTTTTTATTGCAACACATTTTGTAGTTAGAATAATGATAAAGGTACAACTAACGTCAATAGCAGCCTGCATGCAGATCATTCTAGTAACGCTACTCTGTGTTGTTATTATGGTTTTTTCTTCTTAGCATCTGCTTGTTAAACACCGGTAAGTCTGACAATATTACAGAGTCTGGTCACTGACTAAAGCCGGATTTATGCTCCTGCTTTTGTCTCTGTTAGCTCTCAGAGAGAGGGATCATGGGAGTTCAACCAATGCAGAGGCTACAGAGGTACACTCGCCTGCAGTCCTCCAAAAACAGACAACACAATGTAAACCTTGTGCGATGTACTCTGGAGAGGCTACAAAGCTTTGTATAGCAGCGCACAGGCTAACAGGGCATCATACGACTCCTAAAGGGATCAGCCAAACAAAGAAAAAGAAGATGATATTATGGTTTTAAAAGCAATAGGAGTATAAAACCACAGCATTGGTACTAACATATTAGACTGTAGGCCAGCCTGTTGTGCAGTCCTTATGCTATATTCACTAATCTGTTACTACTGATTTGGTTTTATTATCTAAAGCGATTCTAAAATAAACACATCTGACATAAAGACTGCACTACATGAAAAATGATTTTCCCATTTTTGACTTTTTCAGTAATCATTAAGCTAACGTGTTACATAAGACTGATCATGATGGACAAATCCCAAACCAGTGACCTAGTTTAGCTCAAAGTCATCAGTCAAAAGATGCGACACAGACAGGCATTGATCATTTGAACGTAATTACAAATTTACATTATTATTACTTTTCACAATTTTAATGGAAAACTGTTTTTTGTTTTTCCATCGCTCGTGACCTCACCCTCTTGTGCCGGTGTGATATCAGTGATCCGGAGGTGTGGACCGGGTAGCGGCGCTGGACACACATTTTTACCCAGAGCTGGGATCTCAGGCAGGGTGAACACTATTTCATACCGGTGCTGTGTCTTCAAGAAGCCGACCTGTAGAGAGGGAGAAGAGGTTTTAAACAAGAGTCCAGCAAGGATTTAGAGATGAAGGCAAATCATTTTGTTTTCTTTCTCCTTCCTTTATTCAGCCACATCAAAGGGAAAGAAAGGTTAGCTGAGCAGAGACGGTCTATATAGAGAAGAAAGTGGTTGAGCCGTGCTCTCACATTTCATAGTGTAAGCCTATTACGGGTACATAAAAATGATTTATTTTATGGATACATATAAGCGCTCCACTACCGGGCTGAGTTTTCCTTGAGAGAGTCCTCTAATTGAAATGATTATCTGTGGCTTCAGTGATTGTAATCCCATCACCTCTGCCAGATTTTCATTGTAGCCTGATGGGGAAAGAAAACCAAATTACCCTCTGAATTTCACTCAACTCCAAAATCATTTTAGTGATGCTAATCGCGCGTGTGTGAAGCCTTCAGCACTTATTCTTCTACTCAAGTATGAAAGCCATCAGCTCCAGCACCCAAACAACTTTAGCACCCAATGATGGTGGACATTTAGCATAGCCAGGATCAAGTGCAAGAATTGCAACAAAAGAAAATTAACACATTTTTTTTGATTTCAGTACTTTTGAAACAAAAAAAGGCAAACAGAGAATAATTTTATGTTTTCAAACGTGAGAAATTTAGGCTTTTCCAAGTTCTAATACAAACAAGTTCCACATATAAACAACGCACATAGCATTCAGCAACGTGTAATTGCCTGAAACTTGCATTCCTTCCAGTGGCCAGGGGAGACTTTTCTAACTAAAGTCTATGGGAAAATTATTCTCTTCTAAAGTGATTTATGATCTTAGTAAAAACACTCCAATGACGACCTTATGCTCTTTCAAAGTTGAGCTAATTTCAAATCTTAGGTAAAACAGTATAATACTCATTTTTGCAAATGAAGGTCCAATTTGGTGTAAAATAGACAATAATCCTATACATATAGCATTAGTTCACAACAATAGTCATCTCAAGGTGCTTTATACTGCAGCATAAAGAGGTTAAAATATTACACAACATTCTTTTTTATGCAAGTCACTACAGCATGAGCATACAGTATCACTCTGTTTCTAAGTCAGATCCAATAGTGACTCATTACATATAATTTAACTCTATAAACCAGAGAGTGTAGATCCATCTTCTTCATATATTTATTCTTAGGTTTTATTATATTAAAATACGAATGTATTTATGATTTAGACAGCTGCTCAGGTACCCAACAGTTGATTCTGTTCATCTGGACGCAGCATTTTCAGTGAGCAAAACGTTTCGGCACTCATCCAAGTGGCCTCTTCAGACTGTAGTGACTTGCTTAAAAAAAGGATGTTGTGTAATATTTTAACCTCTTTCAGACTGAAGAAGTTGCTGAAGAAATTATTAGCCCTGGCTTTGGTGATTGTAATCCCATCACCTCTGCCAGATTTTCATTGTAGCCTGATGGGGAAAGAAAACCAATCTACAGGGAGTGCAGAATTATTAGGCAAATGAGTATTTTGTCCACATCATCCTCTTCATGCATGTTGTCTTACTCCAAGCTGTATAGGCTCGAAAGCCTACTACCAATTAAGCATATTAGGTGATGTGCATCTCTGTAATGAGAAGGGGTGTGGTCTAATGACATCAACACCCTATATCAGGTGTGCATAATTATTAGGCAACGTCCTTTCCTTTGGCAAAATGGGTCAAAAGAAGGACTTGACAGGCTCAGAAAAGTCAAAAATAGTGAGATATCTTGCAGAGGGATGCAGCAGTCTCAAAATTGCAAAGCTTCTGAAGCGTGATCATCGAACAATCAAGCGTTTCATTCAAAATAGTCAACAGGGTCGCAAGAAGCGTGTGGAAAAACCAAGGCGCAAAATAACTGCCCATGAACTGAGAAAAGTCAAGCGTGCAGCTGCCAAGATGCCACTTGCCACCAGTTTGGCCATATTTCAGAGCTGCAACATCACTGGAGTGCCCAAAAGCACAAGGTGTGCAATACTCAGAGACATGGCCAAGGTAAGAAAGGCTGAAAGACGACCACCACTGAACAAGACACACAAGCTGAAACGTCAAGACTGGGCCAAGAAATATCTCAAGACTGGTTTTTCTAAGGTTTTATGGACTGATGAAATGAGAGTGAGTCTTGATGGGCCAGATGGATGGGCCCGTGGCTGGATTGGTAAAGGGCAGAGAGCTCCAGTCCGACTCAGACGCCAGCAAGGTGGAGGTGGAGTACTGGTTTGGGCTGGTATCATCAAAGATGAGCTTGTGGGGCCTTTTCGGGTTGAGGATGGAGTCAAGCTCAACTCCCAGTCCTACTGCCAGTTTCTGGAAGACACCTTCTTCAAGCAGTGGTACAGGAAGAAGTCTGCATCCTTCAAGAAAAACATGATTTTCATGCAGGACAATGCTCCATCACACGCTCCAAGTACTCCACAGCGTGGCTGGCAAGAAAGGGTATAAAAGAAGAAAAACTAATGACATGGCCTCCTTGTTCACCTGATCTGAACCCCATTGAGAACCTGTGGTCCATCATCAAATGTGAGATTTACAAGGAGGGAAAACAGTACACCTCTCTGAACAGTGTCTGGGAGGCTGTGGTTGCTGCTGCACGCAATGTTGATGGTGAACAGATCAAAACACTGACAGAATCCATGGATGGCAGGCTTTTGAGTGTCCTTGCAAAGAAAGGTGGCTATATTGGTCGCTGATTTGTTTTTGTTTTGTTTTTGAATGTCAGAAATGTATATTTGTGAATGTGGAGATGTTATATTGGTTTCACTGGTAAAAATAAATAATTGAAATGGGTATATATTTGTTTTTTGTTAAGTTGCCTAATAATTATGCACAGTAATAGTCACCTGCACACACAGATATCCCCCTAAAATAGCTAAAACTAAAAACAAACTAAAAACTACTTCCAAAAACATTCAGCTTTGATATTAATGAGTTTTTTGGGTTCATTGAGAACATGGTTGTTGTTCAATAATAAAATTATTCCTCAAAAATACAACTTGCCTAATAATTCTGAACTCCCTGTACCTTCTGAATGACCTCATCCAAGTGACTTCTTCAGATGGAAGAAGTCACTTGGATGAGAAAATGTGTCTCCCACTAAAAACACTACGTCCAGATCAACAGACTCCCCTTTTGGGGATTTATTTAACTGGATGATTGAGCATGCATCAAGAAGCTGCTCAGATAGTTTAGGAAGTTTAAGAAATTTGAAATTTTGTCAAACGTTTTCATTCTCTGACAGTTTGTGCACTTAGCATGAGGCCACAATCACTATCATCAAATGCACTGATGGGAGTGGAAAGTTCTGCAAAAAATCTACTAACCACTGTGACCAGATTTCTACAAAGAGCAGCACAAATCTGCAGGTCAAAATCAAGCGGAACCAATGTGGGAGTGAGTACTGTACTCGCCAAATTGTTACAGGGTAAGCAGAGGTTTTACACCTTAGGCCTAGACTATACTTTGCAGGATATGAATACAGTGAGCTGGAGACCCGACGGTGGAGTAGTCTTTTCTGTTATACACGTTTGATTTCTGCTATATTGGGCCTCTCTTCCTCCCACCACATTCCACATTAGGTTCAGTTCAGTCTGCCATTCTGATAACCCTCTGCAATAAATTAACACCCAGTGACAACTATCACAACCACAAAAGCTGTAAAATGAGACATGCATTTTTTCAGTGATAAATTCAGTGTTATTTGCAATAATTAGCCTACTGCTCTCCTCATGTTTGTGTGAATCATTTGAATACCCTTCTCCCAAAATTGTTGTGCACTGAAAGGGAAACCTCCACCCAGTTTAGTTTGAAAAATATTCATTGTGCCTCTTTATAAAATCTGAACAGCAGATCTTCAACACCAAAAGAACATTTTGCACTGATGCTGCCCACAAATCTGGTCCATAGCGACCAACTGAAAACATAAAACTTGGTAAAAGATCTGTAGAGTCAGTCAATTATCCTGCATTTTATGCTCAAACCTGGGATAAAGAGTATTATAGTTGGCATAGTAAGTGCAAGACAAAGCTGCAAAAAGTTAGTGTGGGATGATATAGTAGTAGAGATATAGAAGTAGCAGCCTCATATTAGGCAAAGAGAAAAATTCATGAGGGGGAGTTATCACAGCAAGTGGTGAAGAAAGCTGTGCAGAGGAGACGAGATATACAGATACATCGAGAGTGAGAGAATGAGACAGCAGGGCCATGCAGGCAAGGAGAGATAAGCGTAAAGACCCTCCAGCTAAAGCTGCAAACGGCATTTTCAGCCCCACGCGACCCCTGGTTAAAGCAACGGGCAGAGCAGAGGCTCCAAAAAGCGCTACAGAGACAAGAGGGAATGCTGAAGGAGCGCTGCAGAGAAGAACAATCGTTCTGTGAGCATAGTCCCACGCACGTCCACACACTGTGAAATTCAAATTTCAGGCTCCACATTAAAACAACAAAATAAAGAGTTTAGGCAGGAAAAAGCCCAACCAAACAGTTGGAAGTGAAAAACTCAGCGTGAACCATTTCAGTTCATAAGAAAAAGAAAGCATTCCTGTTTTTGGTATTACAATATATCATGTGTAACACTGGAAGCGTTCACCCAAAAACAATGGTGCGATTCAGCTGGCTGACAAATACCACACATTTCAAGAACTCGTCACCCCACTTCACCAAGACAGTTCAGTCAGTACTTATGAACACACAACACTGACTGCTGACTACATGTAGAAGCAGGGAATGCTTACTTGGAAGACATCACTTGTGAGAAGAAAAAAAAAAAATTCTCCGTAGACCGAGCGAGCCACTGACTTGCAAAGATTGAGCTGTAAGCTATTTGTCTGGTTACATTTGCTTTATAGCTGCTGGCAATACTTACATAACACATAAGAAATTAATTTTTGCTGGACTTCAAAGGGCAACTCCATAGAGTCAGCTTCATTTATTCAGAGTGCCGACATGCAGCTTAAGCAGATTATACTAGGAGCACTCAATAACTCAATCAGTTACCAGAGTAACCAAGGTTACTGAACAACATATAAATTTACACTGCTATGTAACCATTTCAGTCAGTGCTCTCACTATACAGGGAGTGCAGAATTATTAGGCAAATGAGTATTTTGTCCACATCATCCTCTTCATGCATGTTGTCTTACTCCAAGCTGTATAGGCTCGAAAGCCTACTACCAATTAAGCATATTAGGTGATGTGCATCTCTGTAATGAGAAGGGGTGTGGTCTAATGACATCAACACCCTATATCAGGTGTGCATAATTATTAGGCAACGTCCTTTCCTTTGGCAAAATGGGTCAAAAGAAGGACTTGACAGGCTCAGAAAAGTCAAAAATAGTGAGATATCTTGCAGAGGGATGCAGCAGTCTCAAAATTGCAAAGCTTCTGAAGCGTGATCATCGAACAATCAAGCATTTCATTCAAAATAGTCAACAGGGTCGCAAGAAGCGTGTGGAAAAACCAAGGCGCAAAATAACTGCCCATGAACTGAGAAAAGTCAAGCGTGCAGCTGCCAAGATGCCACTTGCCACCAGTTTGGCCATATTTCAGAGCTGCAACATCACTGGAGTGCCCAAAAGCACAAGGTGTGCAATACTCAGAGACATGGCCAAGGTAAGAAAGGCTGAAAGACGACCACCACTGAACAAGACACACAAGCTGAAACGTCAAGACTGGGCCAAGAAATATCTCAAGACTGGTTTTTCTAAGGTTTTATGGACTGATGAAATGAGAGTGAGTCTTGATGGGCCAGATGGATGGGCCCGTGGCTGGATTGGTAAAGGGCAGAGAGCTCCAGTCCGACTCAGACGCCAGCAAGGTGGAGGTGGAGTACTGGTTTGGGCTGGTATCATCAAAGATGAGCTTGTGGGGCCTTTTCGGGTTGAGGATGGAGTCAAGCTCAACTCCCAGTCCTACTGCCAGTTTCTGGAAGACACCTTCTTCAAGCAGTGGTACAGGAAGAAGTCTGCATCCTTCAAGAAAAACATGATTTTCATGCAGGACAATGCTCCATCACACGCGTCCAAGTACTCCACAGCGTGGCTGGCAAGAAAGGGTATAAAAGAAGAAAAACTAATGACATGGCCTCCTTGTTCACCTGATCTGAACCCCATTGAGAACCTGTGGTCCATCATCAAATGTGAGATTTACAAGGAGGGAAAACAGTACACCTCTCTGAACAGTGTCTGGGAGGCTGTGGTTGCTGCTGCACGCAATGTTGATGGTGAACAGATCAAAACACTGACAGAATCCATGGATGGCAGGCTTTTGAGTGTCCTTGCAAAGAAAGGTGGCTATATTGGTCGCTGATTTGTTTTTGTTTTGTTTTTGAATGTCAGAAATGTATATTTGTGAATGTGGAGATGTTATATTGGTTTCACTGGTAAAAATAAATAATTGAAATGGGTATATATTTGTTTTTTGTTAAGTTGCCTAATAATTATGCACAGTAATAGTCACCTGCACACACAGATATCCCCCTAAAATAGCTAAAACTAAAAACAAACTAAAAACTACTTCCAAAAACATTCAGCTTTGATATTAATGAGTTTTTTGGGTTCATTGAGAACATGGTTGTTGTTCAATAATAAAATTATTCCTCAAAAATACAACTTGCCTAATAATTCTGCACTCCCTGTATAGAGCTTAATATAACTAGAAGTAAAAGTGTTATATACACAAATCTCCTACGTTTCTGTGGATTTGTTTGCACTTGGATGCACAGGGGTTCTGGTTGTAAGCAAGAATTGCTCATTTACATGTCCAAAACTACTAGAGCAACCTTTGCAATCACTTCAGTTGTATCTTGGTTCAGAAAAGGCCTTTGTGGAGCAGGGAAATTATTTTACTGCTATTGTTAAATAATCATGTCATCATTACCATTGCATTAATAATAGAATTGCAGTTATATTGCTTTCAGAGGTTTAACAGTGTGTGTGCTTTCAGAAAGACTAAGTGCAGCAGGCTGACAGGAAGTTGCAGGAGAGAAAGCAGAAGTGAAAGCAGTCTAAATATTCTGAGAAGCAGGCTAGATGAGGCCATTTGAATTACTAGGTTATTTAAATTGATCATTGCTTTAACAATGTAACAGATAGCTTTAAGATGGCCTTAAGATGTTTATGATGATGATAACTTTGTATTCCAGATGCAGTTATAACTATTTTATACACAATGCATATCTGTGCTTATTTGAGTTGATGTTCAGGTTCTTTAAAAGGTTTAAAGCTTCACTGACGTGACTGTTCAGATGATCCATGCTGAGGGAAAACTAGAACATAGAAGGATAATTGCAATACATGCTTACAATACATTTGTATCAGGTCATTTTTATATTAAACTTTTAGTAGAGGTTCTTGATTAAAACATTTATTCAACATAGTACATGTAGTTTCAGTCAGGTTATTGTACCTAAGGATGAGCCTCTGTTCTGGTGAAAGGTCAGAAGTGCAACAGGTGAATTGAGAAAGAGCATTTAAGGACAAGACACAGACAGTTAGTAGATGAGAGGTGATATAGAGGCTGAGTGAGGTCAACACACACACACATTAGTTAGATTTATTTAGAGGAGAGATTAGTCATGTCTGGATTGGAACTGCGAAAGTGTCTCGGTGAAAGAGGAACCGTCCTTGTTGTCTCGGCAAGAAAGAGGAACTGAAAGGTTGACCGGAGGAATCGGCCATGAAAATAGAAGATGATGTTCTTCTTAAAAGTCATTGTGGTGTTGATTTGACGTATGTATAAAATGTATCTGTGACGCATGAGGGGGCGTCAGTAAATCAAACCCTGATGCTATAAAAATCTGTTTATGCTTTGATTAAGTCGAAGATCACTTGCTGTCGGCGTACAGAGTGTCTTCCCACACGTGTGTATTCATTAAAATCATCGTTTGACTTCACCCGGCCGGATCAGTGTGGTTATTCTTCGATCACCTCTTGTACCCTTCCTCAATTTTTGAACCTTAACACCTTTTAAAGAGTAAAATGGGTGAGTATGATCAGCCCATGCAGTAAAGTTAAATAAGTTCCTTTAAGCTATGAAAACAGCTGGCAAAAAGTTGAAAATACATTAATGTAACTTACTGTAGGAAAGGGGTATTTTTTAGCTCCCGTTTTAAACCACCTCTTGTGATTTAGTCCAATATCAAAGATCAGCTCATTTTATGTTGCAGAAAAATGCTGTTAGGTACTGTAATCGTTTTGAACCTTTGCAATCTACATTACAAACGTTGTCGCTTAGAAGTTGAGGGTGTAGCACACTTCTGATTACAAGGTGTTTGCACAGGTCGCCTAGTGCAACTCAGATTGGTGCAATCATTCAGTTTGGCAAAGGGCTGCAATCAATCTGAATCAGTCTGCGCCAATGAGCCAATCTCCTCTGTGACACTTATTTACATTAGGAAACTCGAGTTGGTTGTTGAGCACCGATTTCAATTTGCAGTTAAATCACAATCCTGCAGCAACTACGTCATGCTTGGTTGATTCTGGTTGGACTGTAAATGTAGTTAATGTAAATTTCTCTTTATGTAGTTGAAAAGGGATTTGTAATTCACCCGATTATCACAAACGGATTGCACATATTTGCCAACTTGACTCCATTCAATCTCAAAGTGATAGCGGACTGACCATTAACTCACCAAAGTCAATGTGAAGCTGGCAACTTTTTGCGTGTGGTCACAAACCAGATCCCTGGCTTCAAAGCAAACGTTTAAAAGGCAAGGAGACTGCAATTTGCACAAAGTCATGAAAATCAAAATACTATTTTCCATGCTGGGAATGTACCATTACAGTGTACAAAGAATAAATATGTCAACTGCACCAAAACTGGTTAAAAAATGTCCATTTACATTCCAGTACTACACGTCATTAACTTTTTTCTTGTCTCTCCCATATTTTGTGTTCTGCCCTCTTTATTCCCTACCTCATCCTCTTCTTTTCATCCTCCAACACATCAGAGTCAATGGTGTTCCCTCTCTAATGGTTAAAAAGTTGAAAAGGAGTTTGTCCTTCCCATCTTGTTCATGCTCATCTTGTCCTAATATTGTAGGGCCTTTATGTGGTCAGCAGTGTGGTTTGGTGGTGGTGATTAAAACTGTGCAAAAGATCCCAGATGGAGACAAGGAGAGACAAACTCAAGGGTCGCAAGTTAGTCTAAATAAATGGGAGGAAGGTCATCCGGTGCAGAAAGGGCAGATAAAGCTGCTGTGGAAAATGAAGCCTTCATTATACTTTGCTGTGGACACAGACAACTGCAGACCCAACCGCTGAGTAGTCTTTCCTGTTAGATTTCTTTGAAGTTTGCCACCTGGGGCGCTTGCACAGTTGGTGCATTGTAATGTAAATTCTAACGGGTCCGTGTGGTCACGCAAAACAGGAAGGCGCACGTTCTCTCCCACTCACTGTCTGATGGGGAAAATGACGTTTCGTTAAAGCTGAAAGTATAAACAAGGCTTAAGAGAGGAGCCAACACTACCGCTTTCATTGTTCATTTCATTGTTTCATTTTCCTTACACAAAAAAGTCTGTATGTAGGCAAAATCCTTGTGTTCACCGAATTACTGGAAGGCCCATCTCTTTTAACTCTATTTTGGTCTCCATCAGCTCCTGAGTGGAATAAATGGCTCTTTTGTAGGTAAATTCCCCCTGTGTACTAAACAACTACCACTTCTGCAGTGTTTATCTTGAAGAAGAAATCTTTAAGCGTCAAGAATCAGCTTTTGTTTGCAGATGTGTTACTACAAGAACAACCTCTAACAACAAATCACTTTTTAATATACTAGATGTATTAGTTCCACTTGAAGCTAAAAGCAGCTTTTCCTATTTTCATCTTCTTATTTTGTGTTAATCTTTCCAGCAGACAACCACACACTCTTCACTAATTAGCCTTTAATCTGGTTACTTAGTAATGAGATTACTGGTAATCTGCATGTAGAACCACTAATGTTATGCAGAGCAACACCTCACCTTATGCACTACAGAAACTAAACTTCATAAACACTTTAAATTTAAAAACGTGTGGCTTCTTCAGCCGGTCTTTGCAGCACTGAGAGCTGCTCATTTGCATCACCGCGGCTAAAATTTCTGTGCAGAAACACTGAATAGAAAATCTGCCCGACCCGCACCTGACACATGGACATACACAATTTGTGAAATGTAAATTACCTTCATCAGGGCTGCATTCATACAGCTGTTGGATGCATAGCGCTTCCATCCCACGCACACCCACTTCCTGTCTGCAGGGATTGGCACCTTCCTTCTCACCCCCTAACCAGTTCATTAGCGATGCCCCCTCCACGAAGAGCCACAAAACCGAGCTCACAATATTCTGGGCCTGCACTTACAGAGCTTTTAGAAACACGAGTGCACAAACGGGCCGATCTGTGACTGAGAACTAAGTGTCTGCAGTCCATCCACGCGCTCACACACAACTTTTAATCACAATGATCTGGCTGTGAGTGAGAGTTAACACTTCAAGAGGCTTAGTAACATGAACCGAACTTTAAGACATTTCAACTTGGTTTCTGGTAGGGCAGTTATCATCTGAGGAAAGCTTAGAATAGTCACACGCACATTAACAAACACACTTTTGTTACTGCAAAATTAAACGCATGCGCAAATTAAAAAAAGAGATCTGTAATCACTCATCTGCCTGCTTTCCTGGGTGTTCGGCTGTTAGTCTGTTCTTTACATTGCTTCCTCTTTCCCACGTTGTCAAACTCAATGCTGACATCATTACCCTAGTCCAATCATCTTCTTACCAGCCTTCTTTTAGCCAATCAGCCTCCACTCTCTGCTCTGTCATTCTCCCCTTCAGACTTCAGACAACCCAAGCCTCCTTACCACAATCAGTGTCTAGACTACGGGGGTCCTGACTAATAGTCAAATACATTAATTTTTCCATCTCAATAAATTAATAACTTTTTTTTTTTTTTTTTTAAATACACCTAGAGCCAAGCAAACCCATGCCATAAAACTCCCATCACACAGTTTTTGTGCTGATGTTAATACAAGAGGAGAGTTGGAGTCCTGCAGGTACCGACTCATCAAAGCGTCAGTGACTTTTACACACCAGGAATCAGCAACCTCGCTCTGTAAATGGTCTTCCACTTTGTGCCCCAGTTGTTGTGGTTTTTAAACACTTCAACTTTGCAATAATACCAGGAAGGAAATCTCATAAACTGACTTGTTGCAACGGTCACATCCTATTACAGTACCATGGGCTTTAGAATGGCCCCTTCTTTCACAAATGTTTGTAAAGGCAGACTCCATAGCTAGCTGATGGGTTTTATACACCAGTTACACTTGTACGGTGGCCCTGAGAGGTCAAATGCACTGCAGCTAAAGTAAACAACAGTCAAAAGAAGAACACTGAATAAGGCAGACAAAACAGTCCTACTCCCAGCCTACCAACAGCTGCATCTATGAGGTGGCTGTACCTCAGGTGGTAGAGGTCACTATTAATCGGCACGTTGGTGCTTTGATTCCCATCTACTCCAGTCTGCACACTACTTCAAGATACTAACCCCAAGTTGCTTGCTGATACATCAGAGCAAGAATGCATGTGAATGTTAGATAGAAAGCACATACAGAGAAGCTTTGAGTGCTAAGATGGAGTAGAAAAGAGCTACATAAGAACCATTCCATTTACCATCTATGGTATCAATTCAGAAATCCTAGGTGACTTTGCTTTCAGAGGTCAAGTTTTTCAGAAAACTTGACCTCTGGCCCCTGAGGTCAGATTCTCGTAGATGCACATGTGGTATCAATTGAAATTCCTACGTTGCTTTGATCTCGAGTTACCGATTTCACAACTTGGTTGTTGGTGTTGCCCACCTGCTCGCCCATCCATCAGGGTTACAACCCCATCTGACTTTTACGGCTGAGGGGTAACATGTAAAACCACAAAAAAGTGCAAAGTTCCAGTTAAGAGAATTACCAAAATTATTACAATTCATCTGTAAGGGAGACACAATGGCTTTAAATTTCATCTACATGAGCTGCTCATGGTTAACTAGTGAAGGCTGAAACCTGAGATGCAGGCTCTTTTTCCCAGAAAAGTTTTTCCCTTTAATAAACCTTGTTGGTAACCTCTGTGTTTTATAGCTCTAATGTTGTGGGAAGTAAGTAATTATTTCTCTGTTGTCACCATCATGTTGCTGCAGCCGCTGTATGTTGACAGGGGTGGTTAGGTTACTATAAGAAGCCAGAAAGTGTCTAAATAAGCTCAAGTTTAAGTGTAAAAGGCAAGGACAAACTTGCCTATTCAATATAACCCAATGTACTCCTTACTACATAGTCAATATTTTATATATACATCAAGATAATAGCTGCTGGCTAGCTGGCTAGTAAGTTGTTACTCAGGTGGCTTACAGTTAAGCTAACACAACGAGAGCAGGAAATAAGACTTTAATTATTTGAGTCATGAGTGGTAGGCACACAACAGTAGCATACATGCTGTTTTTACTCCTCCCGTTTTCATCCTGTATGTGCTTGCTGTTGGTTGAGCTTGAAGTTCCTGCTGTGCCTTTGAGAAGATACAGAGGACGGTCAGCTTCACACATGGATAAGGGTGTGGGGGAAAAAAAAGTCCATCTTTGCTTGCCAATTACACTGAATTGAGAAAGTCGACCACTTTATCGTGTTTTATAACACACAACAGTTTTCATTCAACATTATAATATGACTTTGTGACTTTGGGGTTTGATTATTTTGGGACACATGTCTGGTATGCAAATTTTATGAACCTGCCCTAACACCAAGAAAATAAGAATCAAATTTATGCAGCGCTTTCTCACTGCATCCACCTCTTTGTTTCAGAGTTGACCACAGACACTTAGCCCGAAACAAGAATCTTCATACTGAAGTTTGCAGTTATGAATCTGGAAAGTTACACTCTGAAGACTTTAAAGGCACCGTTAAAAAAAACACCAACAACATGAGAAAAAGAGATAAACAACAACAAATCTGTGACACTACTTCAAAGTGAGATGTTATTTCAAGTTGCTGTTTATGTTATTTTAAACTTATTTACAAAAGAAAAAAGAATGTTGTAATAACAAAGATACATTGATTAGTGAACAAACATTCTCATAGACTTAAAAATTAATCCATTAAAATGACATTGGGGAGGGCACTTGTTTGTGGAAGCCGCCAAATTGCTCTACAATCTTGATTACAGTGTCCCAGATGGACATCACTCTTATGCCTAATCGCGTTTCATTTATGTGACTAAAGACCGACTACATACATAGTACGCCTTATAAGTCACTTTGAATTTAAAGATCACCCCTGACCTTAGGTCAAAGGTGATCTTTAAATACTCGTCCACAAGTTTGAGGTGCTTGTTACACCGAAACTTGGGCTTTCTGGCTTATTATAGTAACTTAACCCCACACTCCCCCATCAACAGAGTGACTGCAGCAACATGCTGGTGACAACAGAGAATGAATTACTCACTTTCCACCATAATAGAACTACAACACACAGAGGTTACCAGCAAGGTTTATTGAAGAGAAAATCTTTTCTAGTAAAAAGAGTATCACTGCAACTCATATTTCAGCCTTCACCAGTTAACCATGAGCACATTTATGTAAATGAAACAACGCTTGACTCAAACACGAGTTTCTGGAGCCAACTTCAGTGATCAATTTTGCTTTAGTGGCATGATGAACCTGATGTTTACGATGAATGAACATCAGATGGATTGCCATTGAAAGCTCTCCAATATTTTTAGTAGATCAATTTGAATATCCTATCTCCCATCGTTCTCAAGTTATACTGTTCACAATGATAACACCCCACTCGACTTTTTACAGCTGAGCAGTAAAAAGCTGTGGGATTTGTAATCTTCAAAGATTCATGGCAATCCATCAGACAGTTATAAACACATTCCTCAAATTCATGACGTTGGCAGAGGAAAAGCAAAAAAATTTCTGGGAAGTATTTTTAAAAGATGTTACTGCTATTCAAAAATAAGTTGTTGAGACACTTCAGTTTGAGTCTAAAACGGTGCAATATGTCGAAACAACTGAACATAGTAACAACATTATGAATTCGAATCTAGCAATGCATCTCTACTGACAGATATCCCACACGTTACATTCACAGATAATAACGTTGAAAAGAAAAATAAAGAAAAAACAATGAAATGAATAAAAGTTGATGAACAACCACCTCTATAACAAAGCAGCTGTAAAGAACTGTAAAAAGAAAGTAAAAAATAAATAAATTGTGCAGTTAGCAACATGGTTCATTATCATTACTATCATCTAAAGATCAAGCCTGTATGATAAATCACCCTGTGACAAGTGTCACAGGGTGATTTATCATTAATATTACAACAATGTTGGGCCTTAGGCACCTTCCTTTGTTGTTGGTTCCTCCAGGGTTTAAGAGCCGAGAGCAGAAAGATGTGCTGTCCGATATCATTGTTCTCTAAACTTTAAAGCTGACAGAGAAGATTAGCAGGAATGAAAAGACTTTAATCTTGGACTCGATGTTTCACAGATACAACCTATCAATTCTGACAGAAAGCGAGGGGACGGGTACACCAGATCAAAGACCTACCTCTCTCTGTTATATCTGCCACTTGAAAACATGCCATCCAAAGAAATTAAGCCCTTATGTACTATTTCTGAATTTTTAAGCTAATACGCCACAAGAGATATAATCTGTGAAAAGTAGATTTGTTTTTTGAAAAAGAAAACAAAACTTAAAAATATTTTTAATCACTACTTTTATAAATGTAGCCGGTTGGAGGCTTCTTGTTAGAAAGACATGTGCCAGAGAAGTAAGATCTTGTATTGGCAAACCTTTAATCAACCTTTTTACAGCCTTTGTTGACATCCACTCTGAAACTACACCTGCACCCCATGACAATAAAAGTGGAATTGAATTTGGTTCTCTGGTGTACGTGACACGCATGACGCAAACTGAATAACAGGCTGGAAGCAAACTGGTGCAGAGTGTTTCTTATCCAGAGCGTGTGATGCTGCCAGACAGCTGAGCTTAGGGTGATCATTTTAAGTAAGTGCCTCCGAACATTTCCAACGCGTCATCAGCGAAGCACCTCATCACTACATTAATTCATAACAGACAGACATATAAACAAAACACACATAATCACCAGACTAAAAATAGTCTTCAGTCTTCCTATCCTTCACAGACGGAGGTTTAACATCTTTATTGCTCTTGATAATTTCCTCTTGTCAAATAATTGCACAGTATAAAAGAAAGAAGTAACATGTGTGCTTTTAGTGTCCCTCAAACCACCAGTACTCTTAAAAGGGAAAATGAAAACCTAGGAGCAAAATGGAAAAATATGATCCAAAAGAAACTGCCTGTGAGCTGCAATCGCTGATGAAACTTGGTTCAGTATTTTGTTTGTATATCATCAAATTATCACGATCACAAATTTCTGTTGAAATATGGCGATATCTTTTTGAGACTCTAGCCTACCCCTATTACTTAAACATTTACAAATACTAAAATTTGAGAATTACATCAGGAAAAAAACTACAAAATAAAATAAGTACTGACTTTTCATAGCATGTTGATGTAATTTTTGACTCTACTTGTTACAAAAGCTTTATTTTATTTATTTTTTAATGCCACCTAATCTAACACGTCCTCTTATTAGCTCTCCATATCCACTTCTAGTAACATCCTCTAACTAAAATATTCACACAACTTAGACATTGTTTTGTGTCTACACTAATCACACTGCTTTTTATTTTGTAGTCTGATAAGATAGATTGATCGATCTAATGTGTCATGTGAAAACTGAAAACAGTCTCAATCATCCCGAAGACTGAAGAAGTCACTTAGATGAGAGATGAAATGTTTCTCCCTCTCAACGTCCAGATGAACAGAAGGGGTTTTATTCATTATTTTAGCGCTCAGTACTGTCATCTATAGCACCAAACAACAACAGCATGGCACTTACATTGAAGGTGAGACAACGTAAGACATTTTTTCTTCCATTTATATAATACATGTAGCAGCCAGAGGTCAGTCAATAATTGTCCTGCCTGAAGATTTTGATAATTACTGACTTTTATTATGAATCCCTAGAGAATGTTATTCATATTAATCCTCCTTCAACACTAACAACAATCTGAAGCAATTACGTGGAAGTGGTGGTCAACCACAGATATGGAAGAGCCATTCAGAGGCGGTATGCAGTAAAGGACAAAGGTGACTTTATTTTCTACAGAGGCTAAGGTCACTGAACATCTGCCATCCCTTGGTGTGCAGTGTGTCTACCATATGGTGGTGGCCAGTGCTTTTTGTTGGGGCCTGCTGAGGAGAAGCTGTCCGCACAGCACAGAGGAACAGTAGACAAACCTATAGAGGAACGGCCCAGCAGTCGGGTCTGAACTTGAAAAAGCTCAGCAGGCAGTAGAGAGAAGAATGCACTTGAAGCTGAAATCAGCTATGATCAACCCTGCACACCCACTCTGTGGCCTGAAGGTTATCAACAGCAGCACCTTCAGTCAAAGACTGACTGCACCAAAGTGCACATCTGATCACCTCAGGAGGTCCTTTATATCAGCTGCCATAAGAATGTTCAGTGCACAGTGATAATAATATGATTTTATCCACATGTTTGCACATTTGCATGTTAATCACCTACTGTTTTATATATACTGAAGTACTATTAACTTATATGAAAGCATTATTATAAATGAGTAAAGGCTATCTTTCTTACCACCATTCGTGGGTTCAATGATATAGAACTGATGAGAAACAGAGTAAAGTGAATTACCTCAACTGCCGTCTGACAGTCAGAAATAGCATCTTATATTAGACTTCCTGTAAGGCGAGACTGTGGTCTGACTGCAACTAATACAGACAATACATAAGAGGAGAGTGGTCTTCAGACTCTTTAGCAGGACACAGGAAGTGAGATAAAACTGTTCTACAACCGCACCGATAAAAACGCTAAAGAAAAACTTTACTTGATTTCAATTCAGCCGTCATTGCCTTCAAAGCTCCTTGTGCAATTCTGACCTTCTTATCTACATCTGGATATACTCTAAAGTCCATTCCCATGTTCACGTATCTTCTCCTCTGTGTCTAATCAGCAACTTGAAATTCATCTTAGGAAAAAGAAGGTTGCAGAGAGCCAAATTTGGCAATAGGGCACAGTGATGAGCTAAAATCATGGCCATATTTCAAGTCATTTGGATCAAATGTGACATGCCAGGATGCTAGAGCAGAAACCTGAACTTCTGCAGGAGGAAATTTCAGGGCACAACCCAGGAATGTTTAAAAATAAACAACAATCATACTTCTCTGACTCCTGACCTGATGTAGGCTCTTCCACTAAAACCTGCACCACGGTCGGACAGAGACTCGGCTCTCATCATTAGCGATCGTCCTTAGTATAAAAGTCAAATTGGTTTGAAGAATGAGTTCACGTTTGTGCTCAGCTGGTGGCCTGAACAAGATGTCAAGGAAACAATCTGTCAAGTCCTTAAAGCCTCACAGTGCTTCACAAGCAGAAGACAGGAATTTAGCTGTGGTGGGTTTTGTTTGGGGTTTTTTTGGTTTTCAAGGAACAAGTTGTGAAACTTTTTGACTGCACTTGTTATAAAAACAGTTAAGGTAAAAAAAAAGGTTTAAAAAAAAATTAAAATCAAACTGAGCTACATTAAAAGACATCTCTTTAATCTTCAGTAACTATTAAGTGTCAAACTATTACAAGGTTAAACTAACCTTGACCAAAAAGTTGCCATCATCTTCTGGAGTCACCATGACAACGGAGTCATGTAGCTTTTCATCGAAATGAACGTGTGAAGATGCAGCGTGGGGTTCCTCTGAGAAGCGCACGCCTCCTGCCTTAGCACAACCTGAGGAAGAGGAAAGACGGAAGAGCAGCTGAAGGTCTGCTATGTACAAATATTCACACTGCACTCCCTTTAAAGGGAGAAAACACACATTAAGCAGCCGGTTGTTTCCTTTAAGTGATGTAATGGAGAGTTGCTGGAGAGCACTTCACAATCACTCATGCGCATGCTTTGCTAGTATGCACCCTCTGGGTGCTTTAAAGCCTTGAAAATGCACACACAAACACACATCAGGCACAAAGATTTTATCCCCTTCAGATATTTACTTTTTTTTCTATTTTTTTTTTTTTTAAGTGACCATCTGACTGGGCCAACGCTCATTTCGCAGCATGAGACAAAGACACCAAACACATACCCACATACTTAAAGCTATCTTTACCCACAGGATAAACAGGGTGATATCACATTACAGACACCTATATGTGAATCTCACTGTTACCTCAGTGTCAAAATAAAAGAGTTAAAGGTTTGCAATCTAAACTTCTGATTTGGCCTTAGATTTTCGTGTTATCATAGGACACACTGACACATTTTTATTTATTTTTCCTCTGCCCAGGCATTCATCCCCAGTGTGAGAGAATGGAAAATCCTTCTCCAAATAAACAGCCCTCCACAAAAAATAATAATTCCCTGAAAAAACAAACAATTTGTTCAAAGGTCTCCTCCACAAATTTGAGCCCCTTTCAAAGCATCTCCTTCCCAGAGCCTTTCAACACCGGCTAAACAGCAAGACAGGGAGAAATAGTACAACGAATATACCTAAGCAACTTTTTAAATATTTATGAAATACTCTATTAATAGGACGATATCCTTTAAGCCACCGTGAATGCTACTGCCCATAAAAACACTTTAAGTGAGTGATGCTGCAGTGTGTGAGTGCACGTCTGAACCCTCAGTTGTTATCACACATGAGCTTCCAGAGAGTGAGTCACAATATCAGAGATATCAAGTCAAGAAATTGTCCTAAGATGCCCTATTTTAACATGTAGACAAAAATCAGGAGATAGTCCCCCTTAAGAAGCTGGAAATACTCAGTTTGGTTTCGGGTGCTGCCTTAATAGAGTATAAGGGAGTCAGCATACATCACGCCCACTCCATCAATTCACTAGATAATCACCAGTATTTATCTCACGTGGGCACAGTTCAGCATCACTGGGGAGCTTGCAGGTTAATTAAAGACCGTTAACTGTTGTGTGTCCTTGTAGCTATGCTGTGATCCTCTAACACTGTGCAAGGCCATGCGAGTTTGGTTAATAGAGAACTCTGAGGTGGTCATAAACAGACGAAACAATGCAGCAAAGAAAGAGGGTGGAGTTTGCTTTTTTTGTTTCTTTTCGATATAGTACGATTATAAGAATGTCTGTATGTTTTGTAACGTTCACACGAGGTCTGCAGCATTAAGACGAATCATAGCGGTGGAGCAGCAGTGCTATGATTGGTGCTAGCAGACTGGAGGCGCCCTCTGACATCTCCTGTGGAGTTAAACGATAGTTAATTACGGTTTACATATTTAAATATTCCTAATGTATGTTGGGCTCTAATGAGCGTAAGATCCCCAGCTCGGTCCCAGGAGGAGACACAATTCCCTTCAAGGTCGAATCAGGAAGGAGACCTGGCATGAAAAAATAAAAATCTGCAACTCAAACATGTGGAGCTACCTGCTGTGAATAAGGAAGCAGCCCAAACTAGCTTTATATACAGTGAAAACTATCTGCTGCTTCCTGTCAGTGCTTTGCAAGGATAACGGTCCTTTGTGTTAATATTCAAGATGTTAGTTTCTAAAGATAACAAGGAGGCGCACTCACAGCCGGTCACTTATAGCCACTAAATCTGAAGAGTTTGAGGAGTTGAACTTGAACTACTTGATCGATAGCTTTTCTCCAAAGAATCCCAGAAGGAGGTCAGTGCTTTAGCTGAAGTAGGACATTTTTTAACCACTTCTATTTCGATTAAACAGTTTCTGACACCTTAAGATGGATATACTGTGCTTCAGATGGCATGTAAGGAGCTTTACTTTCTCTATTTATCATTTAACATGTCGTAATATTAAATACAACTTCAAACTAATACAATCTGCAATAATGTCATTGTTTAACCAACCTCTGTCTGCACAGTTGTATGGTAATGGTAAATGAACTGGTTCTTGTTAAGCACTTTTTTAGCTGTACTTGAGCACTCAAAGCCCTCTATACAATCTCACTCACAAATTCATACAAGCTCTTCTACTTCTGCTGTAGCATTCACACATATTCTCAAGGAAGTTGTTGTTGTTGTTGTTTTTAAAACTGTGTTTTATCTCTGTTTAATCTCTAAAAAAGACTGTTTGACAACAAGGCCCACATGTCTAACTTGGATTTCATAAAGCATTACTTCACCATGGAACAAACTTTGCTGGGTTACTTCTTTGGCTTAGGTGTGTTTATGTTCGGAGTCACAGTGTAACAGGCCCATGCACCACCACACTGAAAAGCTATCTGAGATCAGCATTATTAATTCAGTGAGCTAAATGTCACCAAAGTCACACTCACTCCAATCAAGGCTCATTTACAGCAGTCAGAATATTAATGTCTTTTTTTAATACATTTTCTCATTCGTGGTGTGCAAGAGAGTAATTTAAACCACATTTTGTTTCTTGCCAAACTGACAGTTGGGGAGATTTATTTCTTTTTCTGAAGTCAAGTCTGAAGTTAAACTATCCTCACATTTACTGGCAGAGGGTTTCCCTGCCCTTCAGATCTGGACCAGAAATGTTACTTTAATTTAAGCACAGGGTTTTTGTCAAACATCCTCTGTCAAATTATAATAAGCCAACAGTTGGTGAAGCTGATACCATCTGAATTAATTACCAATCTAAGACAGTGAAGCTAGGCAATATCCTAGCATTTGTCTTGAAGAGCAGATTAAATCAAAATAATGAATCTCTTATCTCACAGAAACAGGAAACCAATAGTAATCTGAAAATAAAGACATATCAGATTAATATAAGCTAAATTTATATAAAGGCCAGTTTCCTGACAAGTGAGCATATTAATATGCACAGGTTCAATTTGTGTAAGGTATAACTGATCCAGCTCATTTAATTATGTAGCACAACCTAAACCTACTTTTTTTTTTGTTAAAGTAATCAAATAGAATTTTTGTTTAAGGCTAGCTCCTGTAAAAATAACCAAAGCCCAGCATGTGCAGCAGAGCTAGTAAAAAGAAATGAAATAAAGTAAAAACTTGGATATTCTACATTCATTAGGTAATATCAAAGAAAACATCACGTGCAATGAACTTGCAATCGTGTTGCCTTTGAAAGGTACAGGAACTAGAACTGCAACAATTTGGATGGTTGGATGGCACAATGAAATGGCAAAAACAAGGAGACAGTCTACAGTTTGTGACTGTATGGGGTCAAATTGGTAATTTCATGTTTGCAATAATCTGTCAATTAACTCTAACAACAGGGCGAAAATATCAAATTTGTTGCTGTGTACAATGAAATCATTCATATTCAACTCATATTAAATCCTTTAGATATATTCAGATACTCGGTAAAACCTCATGGATCTGAAACTAAAATTCCTCTATAAATAGTGATGTAGTCACTGCAGGATGGCAAATTAACTACAGGAGTTTAAGCACTTAAAGAAACACAAAGAAATATAACCATAATACAACCACTCAAGAACCAATTTAGTCAAGTGCCCTATTGTAAGACATCGCAGACCAGTCGCACTCATCAGCACAGACTCACTCCAGTTAATCGCACTGTGTTGTGATCTGTTTGTGAGTGACTGCACTAAGTCAGGTCTCCATTGTTTGGAAGCAGCCTGGCTCCCAACAGGCAACCGGTGCAATCACCTTGTTATTGAACACTTGTTAACTAATTTGCCTCAGACAGCAAAAGAGTTCAATGCAATCACCGAGCAAAAATCAATTTTTCCTTGGGGCAAGGAGGTTAATGTCAATAAAGGTTGCAGGCAGCTGCTACTTCCCTTTCAGTGGCAACGGTGAATTCATTTTAAAACGTCTTGCCTTAACAAGTAAAGAAGTCAAAAGATATGAAAATGTTCTTTCATCTTTTTCCAGTAGTTCTTCAACTGATTGGCCTCTACTAATGCTAACTGAAACTGGTATTGATAACTTATCTTTACACCAAAGTGTTGCACTTTCTCAGAAAGTCACTAACATTCATTTTCTAAACAGAAGCCCTCTAGTGTTTCAAGAAACTGATTTATGTGGAACTAGTCTCTACTAGAGCAGTTTTGCATGATTTACAGTTTAAAATAATCCACATTTATCCATTAGTGGGACTTGGTGGAGCCCCTCAATTCAACTTGTGTCTGACACAAGTTCTTTTAGCTCCTCTCCGTTTGAGCAAACCTTCCTCTAATTGGCTGTCTTTAACAAACAGCAGGTTTTAAGAAGATGGGTGGAACTTCTGTGGTCATATTAAGCGCTACATGACTGACATAGCCATGTAAGGATACCCCTCTCTATGACATCATTTAAAGCCAACAACAGAAAAAAACCATCTGCAGACAAGCATTTTCAGACATTTTAGGCCTAAACTTTGGTCTCACAGGGAATACATATACATACACAGACATCATTATGCAAAATGCTGGCTATGTTGGCCCTAACAGCAGAGATCACTGTAACATCCATCCATCCATTCTCTTCCACTTATCCATGTCAGGGTCATGGGGGGCCTGAAGTCTATCCCAGCTGTAGCAGTATAACTGAAAATATTAATAAAGCAATAAGTTGTTTTTATAGATACAAACGTCTGCTGTAAGAACGATGAGTACATATTTTTAGAAACAAGCCCCGACGTGACCATGCATACCATAAGTGGCTCTCCAGTGCAATCCAGTATTCAAACTCATAGCACAAGACTGATGCATTTACCTTTAGTACATATACTAACACAGCCAGCTACATTTACACGAAGCACAGGCATTACTGTCGCTCTAGTTCCATTTAACTTTTATTCAGACTCATATTAGAGATTAGAAGTGCTTGCTATCAGCAATCTGGGTCACAGTAATGAGTTCGTGGAGTTACATCATGTTCCATATGTGCAGGATCACTGTGTAGAAATAGAACTGGAAACTGAGGAATGATGTTTCATATCCAAAGCTCTTTATATCAAAGAAAACAACAAGAAGCCTTTTAATATTAACAATATCCCATACTCGAAGTTCTAAAACAAGATAAGCAAAATGTAAACTAACTTTAAACTGAATTTATTAGCCTTGTTATCCTAGACAACGCTACCTTATAAGTCTCCAGATAAAGGATGAGAAGAGTCAGAGTATGTCAATATTATCCGTAAAATGAGTTTTCTTATCTGATCTGTGCCTTTTTATGAATTCAACACATACCACAGTATTAATAATGAGTCTTTCCCAAGTCACGATATTCACCCTGATACTTCCATATTTGATTTTAGGAGCACAGTGTTTGGCATCAGGTATTTGACTTTCAAACATTTTTCAGTACCGTAAATGTGCTCATTCAGTTCTCAATGTTACTATAAAAATACTCTAATGATAAAAGGAATACTACTTGTTTCATGTTTAGGGTAATTAGTTTAGGCAAAGAAAAAAAAAAAAAAAAAACCGGGAAAAAAAAATTCCCAATTTTAAATCCTGTTCAAATAAAAGAAATTATTGATGTATGCTACATTTTAAATACGTCAACACTTCAAAGTCACATTATAACGTCACAATTAAAAGGTTTATCTTTACATTTGGAGCAGTTCATATAGGACTGGGGAGTGTACAGCTACTGGGATTATCTCAATTGACAATGAAGATCAAATTGAGATAAACCATCATTTATAACCAATAACAATACACACATGAAACCTATATCTACAAAAAAGAAATAAATAAACAAAAAAATGCTGTAGCAGGTCCAAATGCAAGAAACTGAATAACCTCTGAATGATGGACCTGAAGTTTTTGGATTCAGGTGAGTCACCATTATTAAACCTGTTTTTTTTAACTTACGTGATTTTTTTTGTTTGTTTTTTACAAAAACCTTTTAATAATTTAATTAGTTCATAATTTATGTGCACATTTTCTTTTTACCTTTATTGAAGACACCCAGAGGTCAGAGAGGTTTTATCTGATATCATCATTTGTTTTATAGAACCATTACAAATGCATTTCTGAATCAGCTATAAGCTTAAATTCATCAGCTCCTGTAGGAGTAATGCTTTATACTGATCAAGAGCAAATCTTTTAACATCTACTAGACATTTCTTGTATCTTATTTTGGAGCATAGAGTACCAATATACGTGGGAAACTTAATAACATTTGAAAAATAGAGCCTAGAGCTCTCTTTTTCCTTTTTTATTCAAATAGAAGGTGAGTGGATACAATGATATAATGATCACCACACATAATTTAAACTTCAGCAATAATATGTATGCATTTTTTCTTTCTTTCTGAGAAGACGTAGCTCTCTATCAAATATTAAGCTTTACTATAGTCATCTAAATCACATGAGAGCACTTTTCACCCTGCTATAAGGCTTTTTGAAGGCTTGAAGTTCATACAATAGGGCTTCATGGGAGAGTAATTACTCATGTAAAGGCAGACTTTTTGCAGTAAAGCAGTCTTTCACAGTCAAAACGATATGCTATAGCTTGAAAAGTCCGATTAAGAAATGTGCTTTTATCTACAGCGAGTCTACCTGAACTTTGACTCCATGTGAAAAAATTAGCAGTTTAAGAAAAAAAAATAATGGCATGAGTTGTAAATCTAAGAGCTGTAATGTTTTGCTCAGAAACTAACAAATGACTATGACGCTACATGTGTATTTACAGATCCACTCGCTGGCCACTTTATAAGGTACATTTGTTCAACTGCTCAGTATTGTAAATATGTAATCAGCCAATTATCTTGCAGCAACTCAATGCATTTAGGCATACATACTAATAATGACTTGAAGTTCAAATTGAGCTTCACAATAAGGAATAAAAGTGACTTTAAACATGCTGCTAGTGTTTGCTGTTTTTATAGCCTGGTTTCACTCAGTGGTGTGGTAAAATAAGTGTGCTGCTTCCATATTTGGTGGGGTTGGTTTTCTCATCTATTTTGAAGGACTCTGCTTTGTTGGAGGTTTCTAGAGTACCTTCATTTTTAGATACTAAATGTTTGGAGCCTGGCACAGTGTTTTCAGACACGCCCGGGCTTGTATAGCATCGCTATAGCAATGATATGACATTTTTTATATTATATTTATAATATTATTATCACTGACCATATGATATGGCCCAGCCCTGGTTGTTACTACAGTTAAAATTTACCACTGATATTTTTATGTCCCTACTAATATTTTGGGGGTGTGAAACATGGTCTCACAAATGCAAAATGTAAAGAACAATAATTAGAAATACAATTCAATGAAAGAGCAGATCAGCTGAGTTCAAAGGACACAAGGGGATGATTGAAGAAGACTTTTAAAGGGCAATGACTGCTCAGCAAATTAAGCATGATCATCTTAAAGAAACTGAAAGCTGCAATAAATACAACTAGTAATAAATAAGTCATAGGTTATTTTATTTTTTTTTATTTGTTAAAGGAGGATGGATAAAGATGAGTGTTCGCCACAAGCTGGCGAGCCAGTTAGGAGTTCAAAGAAAGAACGAGAGGTTTTTACACAAACAAATCACAGATGATACTCTTCTCACAGATGGAAAAAAAATGAGTCATTGAAATTTGACTAGCTGTTAGTACACTTGGATGGCGCACCTAAGTACAGGCTATGTGGGGTAAACATTATACATGAAGCCTGTTAAAGTTTTTTATTTTTTTTATTTGCAGTAATAACCATGCTCACTGTTTGGTTAGGTCAGGGTTTTCACTCATTCGTTTGAATTTAGGCTGATGTTCTTCACTATCTGTTGCCAAATTCCAATTTCATACTACAGCTAGGCAGATATCACTCAAGCTAGTGTCCCAGCCTGAGTAATATCTGCTGATATATTATACAATGCAGCTGCCTAAATCCACAAAGATCCATAAACCTCAGAGCCACAGCAGCAAAAAAAGGTCAGCAGATCACACAGCCTCTACACAAACAAAACAAATCTAACAAAGCCACTAAGACAAACAAATATATATCTATGGTTGTTATCTGAGCTGCTGTTAGAGCTGTCCAAATCCCGCTTTAACCCCTGGATCGTACCAAAAATGCATCTGTAGCTCACAGCTAATGTGTTTACTTGTGTTTTTATGTAAACAGGCTTCTAGATTTTTATCAAAAAAGATTTTATAACCCTCTAAAATGCTAATCTTCTTCAACAGGGTGATCCACTCATGCCAAAAGTAATGCTGCAGCCATCCATCACCTCCATTGCTGATTTAAAACTGTAACTTCCAGAGGCCTGTACATCTAAAATAGCTCATTCATAAACACTTTTCAGTTTTATCATTCATCTGGTGTCATGTTCCTATGAATGCTAAAGATCTACTCATCCAGACAGACTTGGCGGTAATTTCTTTCACTAATGAATCCACTCACAAAGATCAACAAAGGCAATTCTTTCTTAAAGACACTCAAAAAAATATATCTGCCCAGATTGCCGACTTTAAGTTATTCCCCATATAATTTTTGTTACATAAGTACAATGTACTTCCATTTAATTTAATCTGGTCAAATGAAATTCACTAGACCAAGCACATTTTTCTTAATGATGAATTATTTAAATAAATTAACCTTTGATTTTATATATTTAAGTTGCATTTGACTGAAAACCTATTTACAGATAACCTCTTTAACACAAGCATTTCGTGTGTATTTGAGGTACTTTCACATACAAGAACTGCATCAAAGGCGCAGATCTGAGCCAAACCCTAACCCTATCATTATCACAATACTGAGAGCTGGCACTGCTTAGACTGGTCTCATATCCCCGAGTTAGCACAAAAAAGAATGTGTACACACAAATTAACACGCAGCCCTGCTCAACTGGCTTATTTCAGATTAATATACATCTACTTATGTCCTTCTACTAATCTGCCTGTCAGCATGTCCCTTTCTGCTTTGCTGAATATTACTGTAGGCTGTTAGCCTATCAGTCTAATCCTGGTGGGTTTAGGAATCAAGTGCAGTGTTTGCAGACTGGACGTAAAATATCATTACCTCCAAAAATTGCAAAAAGAACCCCCCAAAAACCCAATCAGCTGTTATTAATGAAAAAAACTGCAGTTAATAAAAAGATAAAAAATATTACCAGTGTCTACTGTTAACATTACACCAACTAACTGCAAGCTTCAATATTTGGTAACAACTCTGAAATGACCCACCTGAGACTCTCACATTTGGTTATATTACCACATTTAGTAGCACTCTTTGTGGGAAGAAGAGAAAAAAAACCTTCAATTTTGCTTTCAGCACACTGCTGGGCATGGTTAAAGTGCGATCACACACGCTCATCTATGTCTTCCTGTCTTCTTTTAGCTTCTTTTCTGTCGCCTTTACATCCACTGACCTCGGCCCTAAGTAACACAGACATGTCCAAGCCCATGAAGTGGTCCAAGCTACAACAAATATAAAATTTCATATGAAGACAACTGAGGGAGACTGATCCCGCTGATATGCAGCAGATGAAAGCGCACAGTAATTTACAAAATCCTCCTGGGAAAAGATTTTTAAAAAACAAACAACAACAATAACATTTTGTGTGTTACAGATTACCACAGATACTCGCACACGGCAATGTTCAAAAGGACAAAAGAAGATGATTGAAATCTCCACAGTAAAATTTTTACTGCTTATTATAAAATACTTTTACTGTACTAAAGGTAACAACTTCTAAGACACACTCTTCCTGTGATATCTGAGCCAATCCAAACTGTCATGGTCCTGGGCCATGTTGGCCCAGTATTCTTAGTTTTATGTATCTTTGTATTTCAGTTCCCTGTTTAGGCTCTGTTTCCTGAGGTGCCCTGTTGTGTTGTTCCCTGAGTGCTTTCCCTTTGTGACTCTCACCCCCTGTGTGCCCCTCTGTGTATCTGTGAGCCTTCGTCTCTCCTTATGTTTTATTCCATGTTTCCCCTGCCCATTATGTCTAAGTTCTCCCCGTGCTCTCTCTCCCCCCTGTGTGCCCTCTCTGTATTTATGAGCCCTCGTCTCCCTTTGTGGTTGTTCCATGTTTCCCCAGCCCGTTATGTCTGTGTTTTTCCCCGTGCTCTCTCTCCTCCTGTCTGAACCTCTGTACTTCCTGTTTGACTCTGCCCGTCTCCCGTCAGTGTCTCGTTATGGTTATCTGTGTCAGCTGTGTTCCCCGTGTGTTCCCACTTTCCTCGTTAACCCTCTGTGTATTTCTGTCTGCGTCTCCCTCTGTTCGGCGTCGCGTTCTCCCTCATGCCGTGTGTGGTTCTCCCCGTGTCTTCCGGTATATGCTACTTTAGCTTTTCCCAGTTTAGTGTAGTTTTGCATTGCTTTTGTATCATCGTTATTGTTTATCACCTGTCAGCAATAAAGCTGCATTTTGAGTTTATCCCCCGTGTCTGTGAGTTTCCAATTTGGGTCCTCATCCTGCCTGCCACACGGCCGAATCATGACAGAAGAACGCGACCACGATATGGACCCAGCAATTCACAACCCCTCCGCTGACCTCCGGGAGGATCTGATTTATACAGTGGAGTATCACTGTCAGGAGTGGGTGGTGCTGCCCGAGGGTGAGTACCGGGAGACCGTAGCCGTCCGCCTACAGCGGATGGTGTCCGGACTCCCGTGGCTATTCAGCGCGCTCCACCCCCACATCCAGGACTTCCTCGTCTCCACTGTGGGCGTCCTCCCGGAGCGGTCGCTCCTGTACAAAGAGCCGGAGGATGTTCAGCCCGGCCCGCTGACGGATTCGCGGCCCGGCTCGTCTCCTCCCCCTTCCCGGAGAAAACGGCGTTCACGTCGTCGCCGTTCCCGAGCAGCGGAGCAGTTTTCACCCCTGGGAGAGAGTGACCGTGTGTCACACTCTCAGCCCGAGCCTTCGGATCCCGGACTTCTTAACCCGTGCACAACTGTGAGTGGCTCTGTTTTTGTAACACCGGACTTGGATAATTCTGTCCCCTTTTGTTTGGACTCCGGAGACACTGTACAGCGACGCACCACCCGACAGCCGGACACTCGGACTTCCAATTCACCTACTGTGGTGAGTGAGGACTCTGCGTCTTTTCCAGACATAGTGACTGTTCGCTCAGGGGCTGTGTTTTGTGTGGCGGATGTCGACGCGAGCTGCTTATCGCCGGTGCAGCCACCAGCAGCCCAGTTAGCCGCCCCGCAGACACACTCAGCTCAGTTAGCTCCCTCGCAGCCCTTCGCAGCTCAGTTAGCTCCCTCGCAGCCACCCTCAGTTCAGTTTCCCGTGTCCCCCTCAGCTCAGTTTCCTGTGTCCCCGCTAGCTCAGCCGTTAACTCCACCACACGCTCCATTTTCACCTCTACCATCGCTTCTGTCATCAGTTCGGTCTGCCACTCAGTCGCCCTTAGTTCCGTCATCCACACTACCACCTGTTTCCCTTCCACCACCACCATCACTACACCCAGCCATTCAGGCTGCTACTCAGTCAGACATTCAACCCATAGCCCTGCCGTTAATATACTCTGTAGCTGAGCCACTAGCCGCCCGACCCGCAGCCACTTCAGCCACTCCTCCACCCGTTACACCTCCACTACAACCATCACTGCAGTCTCTAGCGCAGTCTCCTGCAGCTCTGCTTTCCCCAGTGCAGTCTCCGGTGTCCCCAGTGCAGTCTCCGGTGTCCCCAGTGCAGTCTCCGGTGTCCCCAGTGCAGTCTCCAGTGTCCCCAGTGCAGTCTCCAGTGTCCCCAGTGCAGTCTCCAGTGTCCCCAGTGCAGCCTCCTTTAGCACAGCCATCCACTCAACCACCAGCACCACAACCGTCACTACCTCTAGTTCATTCCCCTGTGAAGTCATTAACTCCACCACCTACTCCACTCTCACCACCACCGTTACTACAGACATCAGTTCAGTCCCCTGTGCAGTCATTTACTTCTCCACCATTAGCAGCTCAGGTCCCCGTGTGTCCAGCAGCTCAGGTCCCCGTGTGTCCAGCAGCTCAGGTCCCCGTGTGTCCAGCAGCTCAGCTCGCACCTGAACCTTTGGCCCAGTTCCCCGTAGCAGTGCAGTTTTCTAGCCAGCTTAACGTTGAGCCCGGGGTCCCAATTCTCTCTGGCTCTACATCAGCTCCTGCTGGAAGCTCGGATGAGCTCATCCAGCACTCCGCGGCTCCCGTGCCGCCATCTACCTCGTCCGCTGGAGGGCCCGAGGAGCCCGTTCAGCCTCCTGTCTCCGCTGGAGGGCCCAGGGGCCCGTCCAGCCTCCTGTCTCCGCTGGAGGGCCCGAGGGGCCCGTCCAGCCTCCTGTCTCCGCTGGAGGGCCCGAGGGGCCCGTCCAGCCACCCTCTGCTGCAGCCTCAGAGCCTTCGTCTGCTGCAGCCTCAGAGCCTTCGTCTGCTGCAGCCTCAGAGCCTTCGTCTGCTGCAGCCTCAGTTCTCCATGCCGTCGCCTGGCCGCGCTTCAGCCTGTGCTCGCCTGGTCCGGCCTCGGCTTCAGCCTGTGCTCCGCCTGGTCCGGCCTCGGCTTCAGCCTGTGCTCCGCCTGGTCCGGCCTCGGCCTTCAGGCTCGTCTGGTCCGGCCTCCGAGCCTTCGTCCTCGTCTGGTCCGGCCTCCGAGCCTTCGTCCTCGTCTGGTCCGGCCTCCGAGTCTTCGTCCTCGTCTGGTCCGGCCTCCGAGTCTTCGTCCTCGTCTGGTCCAGCCTCAGCTTGTGCTTCGCCTGGTCCGGCCCCCGCATCGCCACCGTCTGGTCCTGCCTCGACTGGTCCTGCCTCGACTGGTCCTGTGCCCACCAGGCCATGGCCAGCACGCCTGAGACTGGAGAGCCGCCGCTGCCTTCCGCGCGGTCGCCCCCTGAACTGCTCCGTCGTCCCCTTCGCCGCCGCCGCTGCCTTCCGCGCGGTCCGGCCCCCTGAACTGCTCCGTCGTCTCCTTCGCCGCCGGCCTCCGGACCAGCTCTGTCACCTGTGCCACCCACCTGGTCGGCCCCCCGACCGTGTGACCCGTGAACTCTTGTGCCTGTGGGCTCTGGGTCGGCCCCCTGAACTTTATTTGGACTGTGGTCATGTGCTCCTGTGTCTTTGTTGTTTGTTTTTGTTTCCCGTTCTGGTCCCTCCGTCCTGGTCCCCCGCCTCCCGCCCTGGGTGGGTTGTTTTCTGTTTTTGTTTTTCGGGTTTGGGCTGTCGGGAGCCAGCCCTTGAGGGGGGGTACTGTCATGGTCCTGGGCCATGTTGGCCCAGTATTCTTAGTTTTATGTATCTTTGTATTTCAGTTCCCTGTTTAGGCTCTGTTTCCTGAGGTGCCCTGTTGTGTTGTTCCCTGAGTGCTTTCCCTTTGTGACTCTCACCCCCTGTGTGCCCCTCTGTGTATCTGTGAGCCTTCGTCTCTCCTTATGTTTTATTCCATGTTTCCCCTGCCCGTTATGTCTAAGTTCTCCCCGTGCTCTCTCTCCCCCCTGTGTGCCCTCTCTGTATTTATGAGCCCTCGTCTCCCTTTGTGGTTGTTCCATGTTTCCCCAGCCCGTTATGTCTGTGTTTTTCCCCGTGCTCTCTCTCCTCCTGTCTGAACCTCTGTACTTCCTGTTTGACTCTGCCCGTCTCCCGTCAGTGTCTCGTTATGGTTATCTGTGTCAGCTGTGTTCCCCGTGTGTTCCCACTTTCCTCGTTAACCCTCTGTGTATTTCTGTCTGCGTCTCCCTCTGTTCGGCGTCGCGTTCTCCCTCATGCCGTGTGTGGTTCTCCCCGTGTCTTCCGGTATATGCTACTTTAGCTTTTCCCAGTTTAGTGTAGTTTTGCATTGCTTTTGTATCATCGTTATTGTTTATCACCTGTCAGCAATAAAGCTGCATTTTGAGTTTATCCCCCGTGTCTGTGAGTTTCCAATTTGGGTCCTCATCCTGCCTGCCACACGGCCGAATCATGACACAAACCCTGTAAAACCAGCCATCAGTGAACCTAACAAAGGTCTGCAAAGTGGTCTGTGAAGGCAACAAGTATCCATAACTACTGCGAAGGAGATTAAGTTTTCATAGAGATAAACACATAGTCATTGTTCCCTGGCATGCCTCACTGTACCATTTCTGCTTTTCAATCAAAAATAATAATTTAAGTCAGGCTGATCATGGCTGAAATGGTTAATCTGTGGTTATGCGTCATCATGAATTCTAACAGGGAATTAGTTACTCTATTTTTTTCCTTTCGTTTACCTTCTAATAAACAATGAATACAGAAGAAGTGCTACGTCAGTTAGCCAAATATGAAGCATCTAAAACTGTAGCTCATGTCCAAGATGAGTAAAACTGTTTTTTTGTTTGGGTTTTTTTTTTACGCATCTATATATAGTAATGTGAAAATGAAAGTTTCACACGACTACTCATCATTTCCTTTCCTATCCTTTCCTGTGAAAAACAAACCCTTACTTACCCTTTACTTACTTAAGAGGGCAAGTAGCAGTTTAGATATTCCTAATCAAATCTGTTTGATTAACTGATCATCAGCAAATGTGAGCACCTCTATAAAAGCAGAAGTTTTGGCAGTCTGCTGGTCTGGAGCACTCAGGTGTATGTTAACACAAAGCCACAATGTAAGCAAATTAGCCTCATGGTCAGACCATGTAATGCTCAGAGAACCTGCTCAGAAAAAACAACAAGTGCGACATTCAAACATTACAGGCCTCAGTGGCATGTTAAATGTTAAAAGTGCATGAAAAAGTTAAAGTTCATCATATTAGACAAAGACTTAACAAGTATGGCTTGTTTGGAGGGGTTAGCAAGAAAAAGCATCGTCTCTCTAAAAAGAATAAACCAACTCGGCTGTAGCATCTGAACAGGAATTACAGGAAAATGTGTTTTGGACAGATATGACAAAGTGGAAGTGTTTGGCCATAATACACAGCACCACGTTAGGAGAAAACCAAACATACACAGCACAAACACCGCATACCAAATGCCAGCATGGTGGTGGAGGCATGATGATTTGGGCTTGATTTTCAGTCACAGGACCTGGACATCCTGCAATCACCGAGTCGACCATGCACTTCTCTATATACCAACGTATTCTAGAACAAAATGTGAGGCCGTCTGTGTGACAGCTAACGCTTAGCCCAAAGTGAGTCACACAACACGTACAGCGGCAAATCTACAACTTACAACTTGTGTGTACTCAGTTTTTCATATGACTGTGCGTGATTTCCTGTACCAAATGTATCAGCAAACTGGTTTCCTCTTTCAGTACCTCCCCCCCTTCCCAAATAACTTTATGCAAATTATTTTTGCAGTCTGTTGCCACACGACTGAGTTATTCAGTAGAACTTAAAAAAACAAAAACATTCGAATCTCGGGTTAGTGTGGGCTGCCTATATGTTCAATATTACAGCCGTTGCTGTTTGTCTGTCTGTCTCACCAGTTTAAAGTGGGCATTTCCTGTTTCTAAAAATTGCAGGCAATCACACCATCATCTGGCACATTACTACAGAATGACTTAGAAGTACTTTTAAAGAATGCATACAACAGTATACACTCACTTTTCTTTGCAGTAGCCATCTCACATGAATGAGTCCAATACAGACACACTTAGTCACACACTGTCACAGACTTGTCATCTCAGCAGTCCGACCTCAGAACAACTCTGCAAAAAAAAAGGAAAAAAAAGAAAAGTTAAGAAGTTAGGAGGCAATCACACAAGGGGGTGACAACAGAAAACAAGAGGAAGATTTACAAAGATTTACATGAGCGAAAAGTAAAAACAGTGAAATAATGGCTGGACTCCCTGTGCTTGTTCCTAAATGCTCAACCCCCCGTTAGCGTGTATTTCAGCTGAGAGCACAGCTGTCCTGTACTAGTCAAGCCAGGAGAACCAGAGACTCCCGACAGAGACTTCAATTAAAGGAAAACAACAAAACAGTCTAAGAGGATTAGCTAGGGGCTGAGGCTGCTGCTGCCAGTGGGCTTCGCACAGATGGAAAATCTTTTCTTATAAACACGGAGAAACTTTAACTATATTTATGCAAAGTACAGTGCAGCACAAGGTAGTCATAGCCAGTACATGAAAGACATAGCATGCAGATCTATTTAATATACTACTACGATAACACTCAAAGATAGCAGTCTTATTTTCAGGCAGTACTGCTGTTATACAACAATAACCAGCAGGCCTGACAGAGTTCAACAAGCAGCAGCTTTAAATAATTTTAACCAACAGGTGCAAGAACTTGTGACATTGCTATAGAATCTTTTTAGAAGTGGCATTTGTAGTGCATCCAATTATTTGATCTGGTGACACAATTTTTAAGTTAAGTCAGGTGTTAAGATTTGGAGCAGCTAATGCTATTATTAGTACAAAAGGATGTTTTATGAAAAGTATGGAAGCACGTGAGTGCCACTTTAAAAAAAATAATAATAATGCTAAAAAAAAAGTTCCCTCATTGCTTTAACACTTTATCATTTTAGGCCTACATTACAGAAAAAAATTGAATTGAAATTGAATTGAAAGCCTTTATTCTCATTACACAATAATATTCCCTCTCACACCCACGCACATCTTCATACATCATTTTGAAACTTTATATTTCAAGAGAGGACGTGGAAGAAGTTTTTTCCCCCTGTGAGCACAAAACTTGATGAGTTTTCTCACTGAGGAAACACTAAATGGTGACAATGAACATGTTTTATTTTTACTGTAGTAAGTTCAGAGCAGGGTAGGGCAACACTGACTTTGGTACAGTAAACAGTAAAACAACCAAAAAGAAAGAAATGTTGAAATCCATAAATTGGAGTAGATAGGACCGATTACTTTAAAATAAGCCTGAGCCGTTGATCTAAAAAACAAAAACTCTGGTAGAAAATGTTGGTTTTTCTGTGTCAGTCTGACAATAATAAACCTAAATCCTTGATACAGTACATTCATATATTATAGCACATGAATGGATTGAAAACAAGCAGTCACAGATACAAACCATCAATATGAAACCATTTTCTCCAATGGTCTGTGTAATTTACTCAAGTGTCAATGTCATCACAGTAGAAACCCACATCACGAAGGGGGAAAAAAGCTCGGCTAATATTTGTTATTTACGTGCACATTTTTGTACATACATACCACCAAGAATATTAAGTGATTTATTTATTTGCTTTCATCTGTCTGAGGTGACACAATCAAACTATGGGACAAGCCCTGTGCTCTTATTTTGAAGGTTCAACTACCTCTTACCAGATAGCACTGGCTCTTCCTGTCTCTCGACAAGAAGCCTCATCGGGAAAGTGTTCCAAGGCTCACCCCACAGCTCGAAAATATATCCAATTTTGTGCTGCAGCTGGTGATAGTAGGTGTACTGACTTGTGTTAGTGTTGTTCCTGGATCATCATAATTAATGTTGGTCCAGGCTAACACGGCCAGAAATCAATCACATTGTTGTGATGTCACAGTATTGTGACGTGGAAAGAAACTTGCCAATGTCTACTCAGGAAAAAACAAACACCAACAGGGTCAAGGTTAGTGTTTGCTGTGATGGTGTTTCCACATTCAACAACTATGACATCACAGCAATGCGACTGGTCACTTGCAATGTTGAACCTGGAGCAGATTAATTATGATAATCGAAACACCAAGATATCAGATTGTGAAGTGAATTGTACTTGCCAATCTGCTCTGAAAACCTTCTGTGAGCTGGAGGGTCACTCGAGCCCGAAGCTGGTTGAAAACTGGATCTTGTGCTGCTACACTGTTAACTTCTTAAAGCTCCAGAACAGAATTAGTGCAGTAACAGGTGACATTTAGCAGGATTTGTTTACAGATTTAAGAAAAAACGTGTGAGTCTCCTTTCGCATCACAAGCGCCGTGCTGAAGCTACAGCTTTTATTCATTTTTTAAAAGTTTTACTTCTAAGACATCAGGGGTCAGTTGAGATGGTCCACAGGTTTGTTCCACCAGGCTGCAAGAAAATTTAAGCTCATTAATTTGAGACTCTTTATGTCATGATAATAACTAATCTCAGCTCAGACAGAAAAATGACTCACATGCATGCAACTCACATGCATGTTAAATGCATTTTTTTTGCCCATTTTTAACAGAAAAAAAATTGTATTCCAGTTTGGAATTGTCAAAAAACAAATGCTGCTGACGTTTAATCAGCCCTAGTAAAGGTTCCTGTCCAAAATAAAAGATTTGCCAAGTCTGACCTTGTTCTTAGAAGTCGCTAAGTCCCTTTAAATAATTTCTAAAGGAACCGATGAGGTCTGTGAGACAAATGACCCCAAGAATCCCACTTACTGCTTTTTTAGCCAAAGGGAGAAATAAAAGTGGACCAAGTGAGGACCAATGCCAGACTCGACACTTTTCTTGCTGCAAATGGTAAGGTAAGGGTGTAACAGCCTGGAACAGAAATTTTACAGTGTCACATCCACTGAGAGTGCTGCAGAAATCAGACAATGATCCACTTTTAGTGGGGCAAAATACCAGTCCTGTTTCAAGCACCTAAATGGGTCGCTAAGATTAGAAAGCCACTGATGGGATTCAAATGTGCACACTTTGAGCAGGGTGGTGACACATTAGGTATATATGATTGGATAGATACACAAAATTTTACAAGGTTAAAAAGTTTTTACATGGATGTGTTGGGTGATCTGTGTCATGTAAAATACCACAACATATAGCTTATTCTAGGTTTATACTTGTGTTTTTGTTGTGGTGGAACACAACTGGGCAGGTTTTAAACAAAGCACAGGGAAAAAAATGTGAATGGTCAGATTATTCTTTAACCTGCTGTAAGACTGTTGTTTATTAAGGACATCCTGTTTATTATTATTATTTTATTACTGTTTATTATTATTGAGGACATCCTGCTGTGACAAGTTTCAGATATGTGGCTAAACTGTTGGCTTGGTCACAACCTGTCAGACCATATGACTAATACTGCATTCCTTGCACTGTTTCACTTCTATGGGCAGAAATCTGTGCCATCAGAAACTGAATTTGAATAAGTTCAATTTGAATTTGAATTGCTCAGATTGAATCTGAATTGTAACTTGAATAAATGCTTTTGAAAACTGAATTTGAATTAGTCTAATTTGAAATTGAATTTATGGTTTGAAAATGATCATCACTAAATTGAAATTGAATTTTATATTTTGAAAATGAATTGATTTGCTTTGAAACTGCATTTTATCCTTTAAAAATTTAGCTCTCGAATACTTTCAGTTTCACTTCTCACCATTCAGTTTCAGTTCTACAATTCAATTTCAGTTCCAAAATTCAGTTTTTTGGAACTTACATCCGGTTCCGGTTCAAGCGCAGATTAATAGAACTACGTTTTACTAGCGGACCGAAAGTGTTACCGACGGGAATCTACAGCGTCTTGAGCTGAATTAAGACTTCAGAAGTCATTCGTCATGTCGAATGACCAGCGGATAAACTCTCAGGTTGGTAATAAATGTATTACATGTATAAGAACAAGCGTCATGTTAACAAATGATAGCCGTACGGTAACTTTTATGCTTATTGTAGCTGCTAGCTAAAAACGCTAATTTAGCGTAGTTTGCCCTGAATTCAGCTTTGACAACAAATATGATCGACTGTTTCTAGTAGAATTCCAAAGTTGTCATCTTGGACCCTCTCAGAGTACCCCCTCTGTATGCTTGCAGAGACCCCTACAGTAGGGAAACATGCAAAACGGTGTCCAAACCTTTGTATTTTAGCTTTATTTATGTCTTACACAGCATCCCAACTCTTTAGCTAACTTAATAACTTTAGCTAAAGTGAATAGTTAGTCTAATTCATTAGTGCAGCATTACTGGATCACCTCTGTTTGAAGTGATATAATATGATATACAACTATCACTGAAACAGCAAACTTTGTAAATAAGCAAACAACACTTCTCATTCTCTAAACGTTTGGCCACAGCTGTAGATTACACTATCAGTGCTTGTTCACTCTTAACAATAATTACATTTCTAAATTTACTTTGTGCATTTACAGGTAAACAATATCTAATATTTTATCTAAATGACTGCTTTGTCTTTGAAAAGGGTGAAGAGCCTGAGGCCGGTGACAGTCCAGTTCTACTCTAAGTACATCCTTACAGTGGCTCTCACAGTGGTGAGAAGTGAAACTGAAAGTATTCGAGAGCTAAATTTTTAAAGGATAAAATGCAGTTTCAAAGCAAATCAATTCATTTTCAAAATATAAAATTCAATTTCAATTTAGTGATGATCATTTTCAAACCATAAATTCAATTTCAAATTAGACTAATTCAAATTCAGTTTTCAAAAGCATTTATTCAAGTTACAATTCAGATTCAATCTGAGCAATTCAAATTCAAATTGAACTTATTCAAATTCAGTTTCTGATGGCACAGATTTCTGCCCATACACTTCACTGTTATGCAGTCACAAAGTTCACAAGTTTTAATTTGACTAGTATATAATTTTGTTATGCTCACAGTCATTTTGTTAAAACCTGCAAAAACAGATCCCAGGTTGCAATAAATTACATGATCTTTTTCTTCTGCAATACGCTGGGATTTCAAAGAGAGCTACTAAAGAGTTACTGCTATTTGCTTAAAACTTGGGGGTACTGGATTCTTTATGAATGTGTTTCTAAGCAAGGCAAGTAGGACAATGCAATGCTATACAATGTCACGAATTCATGGCAGGTGGGGCTAAGAAAACAAATGTCACTGTTAATTACACAAAGTTACTAAATACTGACAATATTCGCAGCAGTAAACATGTGGGTGGTCTACAGCAATGTTTAGGTAGGTGTTAGGGCTGTTCGATATAACGATGTCTATCGTTTCATTTTACACTATTGTTTGTTTCGTGGTGTCGCAAAATAAACTGTTTACGGCAATATTTTTTCATTATTTTGATGGTCACTGTAGTGGCTATATTAATTTCTTAACATTCCCTCTTTCTCTTACATTTAATATAACCACACTACAGACAGACAAGCGTTTGTTTTTATGCGTTGTCGTTAGCAACAACGACGGTAAACGACGCGTGTCCGCTTGTTCCACATAAGCCTTTCACAATAAAGCTCAAGATCCTGTTGAGACTTTTCAAAATAAACTGAATCATGTGAAAGATGCAGTGTTTACGGATGAGAAGCAAAAAAGAGCCGTCAGGTGCTAAAAAATAAACCTTAGACTCAAACGTTAGAACAGGCCTTTCCCCGCAGCACGCCGTGTAATAAATACTCACAAAGAAAACGGCAGCCATTACAACTTATGTCTAAAAATGTATAGTTTCATGCATCAGTTAAAACAATCGACTCCAGGTACATGACGCGCAGCTGGAAACACTTCACGCAAGTCGAGCTGCCCGAGATTCACAGAATTTACAGAAAATGTTAGATTTTTGTGATTTATATCGTACCATAGATGTCTTAATATCGGGATATGAGATTTTGGTCATATCGCACAGCCCTAGTAGGTATTAAGTAACATCCATATGAACCCCAGACTTTCCCTGCAAAAGACTGTCTTGCAATAACATAAATCAATGCCATTTGCTTCAGCAGTTTTAATTTTGTGGCTCATCACCTGTTGCTGTATTTCCACACTGACTCAACCTGTGAAATTGCAAGGCCTTGTTTCTTCAAAGGGCAAACCTCATTTATATGCATGACCCCTCATTTAAACCACTAAGCCCAGCCAGGCTTTGTCACCGTCAATGCTGTCACAGCTCTGCACCACGGCCCATAAATTAAAACTGCAGATGCCACAGAGAGCAGCAACAGGTACTTGTTATTTTAAGGAGGTGATTTGCTCCCTGTAAAACAGGAACAAACTGGCAGCAACGGGAACCATAACATATTTATAGTTAGCATGTCCTGACTACACTATTACGTGACCGAAGTTGTGGACCTCTCTCACACTTTTTGCTGCACGTGGAAGCCACCACAGCACAAAATTACACTGATGCATGAATTATGAAGTGAATGTACGCTTGATTTAGGGAATATCTAGGTACTGGTTTTGTTTTTGTTTTTGCCAAATCCACATTGGTATTTAAAATATGAGACAGCTTAGCTGGCAGTGAGTGATATTTTCTTAAGCTTTTATGTGTTTGTACGAGTTATTCAAAGGACTACTCTTTTTTTTTTTTTTTTAACTCAGAAGCTTTCAAAGACTCTGTCAAGTCTCATTTAATCGCTTTTAAAGGCACCACTTGCATCTAAATTTGTGCTGATGGATTTTATGTTGCTTTATGAATACAGCTTTAAATGCAGACCATTAAAACTCTTACACCCAAACTCAGCCACAGCCATGCTGGTTTTTCTGCAGAGCAACAAAGAAAGTACAAGTGGGAGAAGAAGCAAGAATGACTTTTACACAAAACATGAAGCATTAGGAGCTAAATGTGCAAAGGTGAGGTCACAAATAAAGGGCTCTGTTAGTTTCTCTGGTCCACTTCTTTGTAGTAACACTAGAATTATCACACAGTCGTCACAGTGAGTAAAGCGTGCAGCATCGACAATTACTACAATTGCACATCTGTCTACACAAAGACTCCCTTCTCATCCAGCCAACCAGCCAGGTGGTTTGTTGCTTTCCTCTTAAAAAGTTACCGCGTTTCACAAACGGTCGGGGCTTTCTTTTGTTTTGCTTCCTTGTTGCTTACCTTTACTCACACCATACGGAAGTCGTACATTTAACCGTGGGGTTAAGTGGAAACCTTCTCCGAAACACGTAGCAGCAGCAGCAAAAGCCTCTCTGAAAATCAGGCGGGCACCAAACCCTCACCTCTCGCCTCCGGTTCTACTTTCCTCAGTCGAATGATTTCCGCATTTGGTCACGTGGTGCGGCTGCGGGTGTTGCGCTTCCAAGTCTATATTTTACAAAAGCGAAAAAGGCGGTGGTGCAAAAGCAGAAACGTTCCTCTCTACTCTATGTGCTGCAAAAGAGTGACAGTCAAAGCTGGCTGTAAAACACTCCCAGTCTCCTCTTTCATCCTCGGGGTTTACTGTAGCGGATAGCGCCATCTGGCAGTGCTTTCTGCGCATGGGCAAACTCTAAATGAAGTTCTGTCCCTGACTCTGAAGATGTGTTTTTATTGCAGATACACATTACATCGCTTGCTTTAACTTAGTTTTATTAAAAGATATGTCTTCAAACATCACAGCTGCCGGCCAAACTTAAACCAAACAAACAAATGTTAGTTAGTAGTACTGACCCACTGTCCTAAAACCCCAGTTTATTAGCACTACTACTTCATTTCACTGCATTGTATTGGTCCTGTATGCTTCACGTGGAGCATCAGAGACGGTCATCTTCCCAAGACCATTTAGTCACTGGACTGACGTTAAAAGGCTCAGACAGGATTACAGATACTTAAAATGCACACCATAAAGAAAACATGCTTAGCTGATGCACAGAGGAATGTGCGACATGTTGCACGCTTTCTGTGGTAAACAAGTTAAACCTTGGTGCGCACGTGCCGTCATTTGCTTTGTCATTCAATAACATTATGCTGCTTTTGACATGGCCGGGCGGATCCAAAGTGGCCCTCTGGCCGGTGGTGGTCCCCGGACATTTCGCAAAAGACGTGGTTTAGAACTCTTTACCATGCTGCACCCTTGCATTAATCCTCCTCCGCGAAAAATGTCAGGTTAATAACTGGTGACTGAAGGCTGCCACGTAGATACGACAAACTTGCAGTTTTAGCTAGCTTTTACAGTCACGTTAAATTGGCATGATAAACTAAAATTTGACCTTTCACACGAGTAAATTTTAAATTTGAGAACAGATTAGTGGAAAACGTCAAAAACTAATAAAAAAGGCATTTGAAAGCATTTACCATATTCTTTAATAAACAATCATGGCTTAAGGCACTTTGCATCTTACATAACATTACACGTTATATCAAAACAGACAAGGAAGAAGAAAAACACTGATAACAACAATGATAAATATGATTTGAAAACATGTCAATTCTATTAAATTTTATTTATATAGCGTTGAATCACAACAACAGTCACTTCAAGGCGCTTTATATTGTACAGTAGATCCTACAATAATAGATACAGAGAAAAACCCAGCAATAATTTCACCCCCTATGAGCAGGCACTTTGGCGACAGTGGGAAGGAAAAACTCCCTTTTAACGGGAAGAAACCTCCGGCAGAAGCAGGCTCAGGGAGGGGCAGCCGGTCGCTGCAGATGGCAGAAGGCAAACAGGATAAAGACACACTGTGGAAGAGAGACAGAGATTAATAGCAGGTACGATTCAATGCAGAGAGGTCTATTAACACATAGTGAGTGAGAAAACTCAATGCATCATGGGAATCCCCGGCAGCCTACGTCTATTGCAGCATAACTAAGGGAGGATTCAGGATCACCTGATCCCGCCCTAACAATATGCTTTAGCAAAAAAGGAAAGTTTTAAGCCTAATCTTAAAAGCAGAGATGTCACTGCAAAAGATGTTAACGGATCACAGTGGTCCCTTTTTTGTTTTAACAGCGCATTTCAAAAGTGGACAAGAGGGTCACTTACCTCCGCCTTCGGGTTGGGAAATGGGTCCTGACTGTTGTTAGTACTTGTGCGCCAAACAACAATTCGGAGTACCCAGCCTTCTTGTAACTGGGTGGGGTGCTGGAGAGCACCTCATCTGGTGACTGTTGTTCTACTGGAAGACTTCAATGTTCACATGGGCAACTACAGTGAAACTTGGATGGGCGTGATTGGAAGGAATGGCAGCGTTTTAATTTAACAGAGCTCACTATTTTAAAATGTAAAGATATCGAGGAGGCTCTAGTTTTAAACACACTTTCCATGTGTTAATTCATAATACTTACTCTACTTATTACTCTGTCGATGTTCATCAGCCCGGCTAGCTCAGTCGGTAGAGCATGAGACTCTTAATCTCAGGGTCGTGGGTTCGAGCCCCACGTTGGGCGCAACATTTTTAATCCCATGTGTCATCACCTGAAATTTTTTTCTTCAGTGACCACATGATCTGCCTTCCATGTTTGAAAATTTTTTTTTTTTTTTAAAAAAGCTATATACTACCCCTTGTAACTTTCAAAATTAGTAACTCCCTGATGTTTTCCATGTGGTCTCTGTGGCGCAATCGGTTAGCGCGTTCGGCTGTTAACCGAAAGGTTGGTGGTTCGAGCCCACCCAGGGACGACAATTTTTTTTGTTGTTTTTTCTTTCTTTTTCTTCATGTCTTTGGGTTAATGCAACTTTACAAACCTTTGCAGTAATTTCTGGACCCCCACCCTTTCCCCCTTGTAAAACGTTATTCACAATATAGAAAATTACTCTAAAATTACAGAAATACTATATTTCTGCTTTTACTATCCAGTGTGAGTTGCCAGTTTTAAATTTGAAAGGTAATTACAGAGAAACTGCAGTCTCCTGCCTTCCCTTTCTGCTGCTGCCCACCCCCCTCACTTGAGCGCTTGTGGAGTTCCTCCATTTTTATTTTCCAGTTTTTGCTTGTCTTGTCAAAAAAGCATCAAATAAAGGGAGCAGCCATCGTCCCTGAGTGGGTTCGCACCACCAACCTTTCGTTTAGCAGCCGAACGCGAAAACCGATTGCGCCATAGAGACAATATGTGGCGCTTTACTAGCTTTGCCACAGTATTGCTGTGTGTGCTCTCAACAAGGGGGGAAGGGAAACAATCAAACCTGCACCATGTCGTCTCTGTGGCGCAATCGGTTAGCGCGTTCGGCTGTTAACCGAAAGGTTGGTGGTTCGAGCCCACCCAGGGACGTTTCCTATTATTCCAGCCTCACTGTAAAAGATTATAGATATTTGTAATGCAACGGGGGAGAGCTGGAATCAGAAACACTGAGACAAGGAAAGGTATCCTGCATGTAACTGCTTAAGATGTATTTTGAATTCAAACGTCTTGATGCATACTCAATCATTCAGGTAAATAAATCACAAAAGGTTGATGTTGTTCATCTGCATATAGCGTTTTCAGTGGGAGAAACAGATGAACAGAATCAACCTTTGGGATCCATATCTAAACCACGTGTGAAGCACAGCTTAAAGACATAGTAAGAATTTACTTTTACTGTACCACTACACGATTTGGTATTTCACAAACACATATTGAAATGTTTCTGTTTTAATAAATTCAAACTAATGGATTTATTTCTTTTAAATTAAGTAACACTTATGAACTACTTCTCCAAATACGGTAGGAGAAGAAAAAAGAAAATTTCAAGCGCCCAACGTGGGGCTCGAACCCACGACCCTGAGATTAAGAGTCTCATGCTCTACCGACTGAGCTAGCCGGGCTACTGCCTGAATTTGGGGGCTTGGATCAAATGAAGTGTCTGGTTCCTAAGTATCAGCCTCTGAATCTTTCCCAAACCTTCACATCCAGCGAAGACTGCTGTGATCTTTTGTGATGACAAGCCCAGGTCCAGTTTACCAAAGGATAGGTGGACACCGGCTCATATTAAGTAAAGGCCAAACCTTCATAAAACGGACAGAGCAGTGGAGTAGCCAAGGAAATAGAAAAATGCAAAACTCAATTACTAAAATATAATTTATATCGCAAAAAAGATTTAAAAGTGGTTGGGTGTAGGTGTTCTGGTACCTCCTCTACACGAGGTATACCCAATTGCACGTGTGTGCAACATGATTGTTATAACATGGTTGGTTAAAACATGGTTAGAACATGCTTGGTTATAACATGGTATAACCAACATAACTGTCGCACTGCACGTTTGTGCAGCATTCTGCATTACCTGGCAATAACAGTGATATAGTCTCTGGGTGGGCTTGAACCACCATCCTTTCGGTTAACAGCCGAACGCGCTAACCGATTGCGCCACAGAGACTGACAACGCTCACCCTCAGGTGTCGAGACTGGACGGGGGACTGGGGGAGGGTGATTCCGGTCTTTTTTGGTTGTTAACAGCCGAACGCTCTAACCGATTGCGCCACAGAGACTGAGTGAAGCCAAGCAGGGGCGTCGAGAGAGGACCGGGTGGCTGGATGGAGGTGCTCTGGTACTTCCTCTCCATACCGCCTTGATTGTTTAAAATATGTGACTTGTAGGTCACACATACTTGGCAGCAAGTATGCAGTTGCGGACGAACAACAGCACCCCAAAGATGCATATCACCCTTGATAAAACAGTTGCCTGCATTCATCAAACGACCGTCCTGGTTATAACATGGTTGATAATAACATGGTATAACCAACATAACTGTCATAAGAGTTGCACTGCACGTTTGTGTAGCATTCTGCATTACCTGGCAATAACAGTGATATAGTCCCCTGTTGTGGCCATTTTTGTTGAATGTTTATAAAATGCAATTTGTATTCATTTTTGTTTTTTCTTTAAAGGTGTAAGAATATACTGACCTGGTTTTGTTATGTAAATTTGTAATTAATTTTATTGGAGAAGCTTTTGGAAAGTGATTGGTTTATTAGGTTATGGACCCTCCCATTAATCAAGAGATTAA